>NW_026016895.1:0-68393 GCF_020379485.1 Brassica napus | reverse complement strand
GTGTTGCTTAATTGTGAAGTTTGAATCTTTTGGTTGGCTGTTGTTTAATGAAAGGTCAAAACTTCTACTGCTTTGTCTGAAGTGTCTTCATTGTTCACTCTTTTCTCATTATAGTTGTTGCTTCTCTGTCGAATCTTCCTCTCTCTGCTTTTCTTGATCTCTTGTGCAAATATCTATTTGTGATTAGATGTGAAAAAATGAAACTTTAGTGTCAAGTCTTTGATGTAGTTGACAAGAAAGTTAATGTTGTATGTCCAACAAAGAGAGCGCTCCTTACAACTTCATGCCAAAACCTCTCCAAGGAAGACTTCTCATACAAGATGGTGATAAGAGCGGAGGGGAAGCTCATGGGAAGTAGACGTCTCCAAGAACCCGAGGTTCTACTACGTGGAGAAGTCCGGATGGAACCAGTTCGTGAGCGACAATGCCTTGGAGACCAACGAGTTCATCACCTTTACTCACAAAGGGTCAATGTCCTTCAACGTCAACATCTACGGGAAGAACGGCAAGGAGATTGTCACACCGCGAAAACCTCTTACAGCAACTCCTCTGAGTAAGGTTTAACCGTTTAATGCTTTATTGAAGAGAGGATGTTGTGTAAGAAAGAAGATTGAGTTTCTTTGGTTTGATGGTGGAACAGGTGGCGTGAAGAAAGAAGGAGAGGTGAGAGAAGCTACAAGGATGTGAAGAAGGAAGAGGAGACATGTGAGTCCATGGAGGAGTTGAGGTTGAAGAAACTACAAAGAAGGCTTACAAAACATCCAAGAAGAAGAAGAAGAAGAAAGAGCAAGAAAGTGGTTACTCATGTGGAAGTTGGTGAATCATCGAGAGGCAGGAAGAAGAAAGCTGAGAAGCTCAAAACACTCAAGAAGAAGAAGATCAAGACAGTGAAGAAAGGTGTTCCAGAGTTCGAAATCACCATAAGGAAGTCTTACCTCAAGTTCTGGTAAAGTACTATTCAACAGCTTTTACTATTATACGTCTCCTTATTAGTGGTATGTGGATTTTGGCTTTTTTGTTGTTGTGTATCAGTTTACTTCGAGGGTGTTTTTGAGGAGGAAGCATCCCTGGTGAGTCTATGGAGTTACACGATCCATCACTCGGAGATGAAGTGTTCGTGGAATGTGCTCTGCTTGGTGAGGGAGAATCGGACCAGTCTTCTCAAGTGGATGGAGTCGATTAGCACGTGAGTTTCCTTTGAAGGTGGGTGACAGTGTACCTTCAAGCTCATCAAACCAACAGAGTTTGTCCTCATCACCAAGAAGTAGAAAGGAGATCACTGTGATTGGCTGATGAAAGAATATTTAGTGTCTTGCTTTGCTTATATCTATGGAGACAATATATGATATCACTTTAGCTAATGTGTTGTTGTGTTTCTGTGTCGCTGCTGTTTATTTCCCATGAAACTTATATAACTTATCTGTTTATGATATTAGTATTGAGACTGCTTGCTTAATCTTGTTTATGCAAATTAATCTTTGAGACTGTGCAAATCCATGGTTATTTAGCAGTAGTGACAATAGAAGTTATGATTTGTTTAGACAATCTTTGACCTGATGAAAAGAGTAGTCACGTTGTCCAAACCTCTCAACAAGAGTATTTTATTAGAAGGTTAAGTATGTTTTACTTTTACCCATTAACAATAAAGATACACAACATACAGAGTTTGAAAATACAATTCAGACACAACAAACAAAAACAATACAACACAGTTTAATCAGGTCTCGGAGAAAAATGAAGGACAAAGCTCAGTGGTGAGCCTTGACGACGGTAACAGGGCATGCAACGTTGTTGACAACATGGTTGCTAACACTTCCCTTATCTTGTTGCAGAAAAGAAAAAGACTTGTCCAAAATGTGTAAACCAAGCTTGAGATGTTGAGGAATGTTTTTTATATACCTCTTAAGGCCACCAAGGCCACGGTTACCGATGACAAGACTTGAGAGAGGGATATGTTCAACAGCCTCAACATATCTTCTCACGAGGATCTCCCCAAATATCTTCATCACTACTGTAATCTGTTGCATCATGTTTCACAGTAGATATTTATTCGTTTAACACAAACCAACCAACTAGTTTGTAAAAGGGAGTTTCATTCATATATAGATCAAAATGGTCACACAACTTTTATGGGTTATTCGTGCAGTACTATTGAAAAGAGAGATCATTGCTTGCTTTACCGATTTTTGCCTAGCGGCAGTGTTGGCAATGTCAAGGGTTCAGCATCTGGCTTTCACTCCATACTTCTTCATACGGAAGCTTCAGAGACCTCACTCAATGGAATCAACGCTGAAAACGTTACAAGAGTCAGAACAAGAAGAAGATCAACACTTGAACTCACACCATATAACAATTAATAAGACCAGGAGCCAAAACTGGCTTCATCAGCATGTTACAGAGACGATCAACTACTAAGTGAAACAAAATCTTCCAAACAACTTAAGGACGAATACAAGTCAAACGATGCATGAGTAAGTCAAAGTTCCTTCAGGGATAATAAGAGAGCGTACGTGATCCAACGGTCTCCCAGAGCTGCATCTCGCCTTCCTCGTAATTCATATTGGGAGCCACGGTTATGAGGATTAGATAATCTCCGTCGCGGACGACGTTGTCGATCGCCCAGTTCAGTGCCTTCTTGCTGCACTCCGAGAAGTCCACCGCCACTCCGATTCTCCTTCCACCACTCTCCGCCATCCTTTCTCTCTCTCTCTCTCTCTCTGTACGAGTACCACCTTTTTCAGCGAAAGCTTGATTCTTTCTCTCTCTGTCTGAAAAATAGCGCTACTGGAAGACAAATGGTGTTTGGTCGGAAAGGACTAGACTAGGGAGACAAAATCCTCTGCAACGCTCTCCTATGATATATATCAATTACTGACCGTTGGATATATTCGAAGATGATCTCAGCCGTAAAATTAGAGCAGCGCTAACAAAACAGTGGTAAATAATAATAATAATATCTTCACAGAAAAATATTGTAATGGACAAGAGTAAGGTCAAAAGTCAAACATACTTTTGACTTATGACTAAGGCTCCGAATGATAATTGCGGTTTGAGCAGCGTGGAACAAGCGGTTTAACTGCGCTGCGGTTTTAACAGTTATAAAAGCATATAGATATAAGGTATATGTAGAGATTTTTGTTACTGTTAACTGCGGTGCGGGGCGGAGTGGTTCGTAACATTCAAAACCTTAGGCTTCGAATGGTAATATCTATCCCACACCGCACCGCAGTTAAAGTTAACAAAAATCTTTACATATACCTAGGGATGTCAACAGAAGGCTTGTCCCGCGGGCCTGGCCCGTTTAAACCTGTGCCGGGGCGGGTTTGGGCCTAGGTATTCATGACCCGCAAAAAAGCGGGCCTTACGGGACGGGGCTTGTTCGGTTCCGGGTTCAAAGTGGTACGGCCCTCACTACCCGCGGGACGGCTCATAGAGCCGCATCTGGAAGCTTCGTCGATTCCGTTGCTTTCTTCATCTGAGAACGAAAAGAAAGAGAGAGTGAAAGGCGATGGAGCTTCGACTACGACCGTGAGAAGAAACAAGTTCCAACGATGGCCGTTCCTGTTCGATGTCTGACAGGCGACAGTGCTTCCGCTTTCCGGTGACCACATCGTGCTCGAGCTGCATCAGCGGAGCTTCTTTACATGCATTGGTGATGACGAGGTTGATGATGGGAGGAAGAAAGTTACAATATTTTTTGGTACACATACCAGAACTTTTGAAGGATTTGCTAAAGTGAGTTGCTTTGATTCAAAATAGAGCTTTGATTCAAAACAGAGTGAAGATGATGAAAGCTAAAGCAAGATACGAGAAGATCAGATTCAAAATCGTTGATTTGGTATAATACCCTTTAATAAAGCTTAAACCTTTCTTTGTTGTTATTTCGATCTGGTTCTGATTTGTTTTAACATGGCGATTATGCTGCTGATGATGATGAGTACGAGGAGAAGTTGAAGAAAGAGGATATGCACTACAAGAAATTAGGTGTATTGTTACTAATTTCTCTGTCACAATATTAAAAATTCTGTCACAATATAACTATTGTAACCAATTTGTTACGGTTTATAAACGGTTACAATAGCGTCGTCACAAATTTTTATGGGTAACAAAAACGTTACAAATGTTGTGACTAACTTAATAGTGACAATTTCATCACAAATCATGACTATATAAAAAAGTAATAATATGGTCATAACTATCGACCAATAATAACGTAATTAAACCGTCATATTATGCGACTAACATAACGTTACAATTTCGTCTTTAGTTGTGACCGCACAATAGTCTGAAAATTGTTACAATTAGAGACTGGTAATTTGTCTCCACTCCGTACTAATTAGTGGCCGATATACAAATTAACTCTGTCACGCTTTATTACTAGAAATTCTCCACAGAACGTCTTAATGAGCTACTCGTTCCACATGTATTATACGTCAATTATTTATGAGAGCTTTTTGCGATTTCATCGAAATTGGATGCTAATAATTCATCCTTATTTTAAAACTTTGACTAAATCATTCTAACAACCAGTGTAAGCAAGAATACACTATATATTACACCAAAAAAAAAGAAAAGAATACACTATTCATTAATAGTATTTTGTTTACTAAAAAAATAAACAATTACAGTATAAAATAAACAATTACAGTATAAAATTAATCACACAACGCCTTTGTCTTTGCCTTTGTGGTCCCCGCCGCTAGTGATGAGGGAGGCGCCTCCAGTAAAGCACACTCGAGGCTGTGCTTAATGATGAGCGGTGGTAATGAAAAGCGACTCATCCGGTCTCTTCCCATTCTCTCTCAGATCCGCTGCACAGTGATAATAAGAATAAGGTGACGCCATTGATGTCCGGTAGTTCCAGTGGCTACAGAGTAGCTTATGGTGGTCAGATGAAGCTCAAATGATGACCAAGGTGATGGCTGAGTATTGTATTATCCGAAGGCAAGGAGAAACAGCTGAGCAGAGGTGAAAAGATTAAAGAAAACGGCGGCTACTACTCTCTCTCTATGGCTGCTAGGGTTATTCAGTGAAGAGGGTGATGCATATATACATATATAATACGATTAGTAAAGAAATGAAAAAAAGAATAATGGGCTTTTATTGGGCTAAAGAGTGTTAATAAAAGTAAACCATATTTCAGTTTCACTACTCTCTTGCGTGGTGTTTAAAATGTTTATACAATAGATATATCACATCTCTCATATATCCCTTTTTTACCTAACTGCTTGATTTTACATCAACAAAATAATAATCAAATGCTAAATATCACAAACATAATAGGTAAAAAGTTTAGGATTTTGGTATGATAAATTATGAAAAATGATGCGTAAGCTAAATTATCATCTCTAAATTTTGGAGTAAATACTTGTTTAATATTAACTCATAGAAAGTCTTAAAAACTTCAACTATAGCAAAAGAAGTAAAATGTAAATATAATAATTATTAAAAATTAAAAATACATATTTGTCATATATATATCATGGTTTGTGACTAATTGTTAGTAGCTAAATTATAACAAATTGTTACATAAAAAAGCGTTAATAAGTTAGTAAAAATTAGTTACAGCAAACATAGTTACAATGACGTCACAAGTAGTGTGTTGACTATTTCCGTTACATTAATGTTACTAATTGTGACAAATTTTTGTTACAACTTTGATCGTCACTGTATTGAGACGAAATAATTACTAAACTGTGACGTAAAAATATAGTTAAAATAACGTATCTTTTATGTCACAAATTTGTCACCAATAAATATTGTCACAAAATTTCGTAACAATATCTCATTTTTCTTGTAGTGATGGCTTTCTTCTTCTTAGCCACGTTAGTCTTTTTTTCCAAGCTCTGGTTTTGTCTTTATTGAAGTTGATTTTGATTTTTACAATCTTGGTTGTGTAGATATGGAGACGGTGAGCCAACAGACAATGCGGCGAGATTCTATAAATGGTTCACCGAGGTGATTCTTTTGTTGCTTGGGGTCAGTTAGTTGTTGTAACGTGTGTCTTATGTTTACTTGTGTCTCAAGTTTTACACATGTGTCATGTGAGTTACAGGGGAATGACAGGAAACTGGCTCAAGAACTTGAAGTATGGTATTTTTTAATTAGGAAACAGACAATATGTGTTGCAGGTTGCCAAAGTTGTAGATGACATTCTTGTTGAACAAGGTTTGTTTTGTTTCTTTGTTTTGATCATTTGTTTTGATGTGTTTGTATTATTGTTTTCTAACATGATGACTTGGTTTGTTTCAGGTGCACAGCGTCTTGTACAAGTTGGTCTTGGAGATGATGACCAGTGTATTGAAGATGACTTCACCGCATGGTACTTACTTTGTCTATTTACATTTCTACTTTGGACATTTGTTTTTATTTTTATTTTCTAAGCTCAGTTTGCTATCTCTTGCAGGCGAGAAGCATTGTGGCCTGAGTTGGATACATTACTAAGGGAAGAAGGCGATACAGCTGTTACACCATACACTGCTGTTGTGCTAGAATACAGAGTTTCTATTCACAGCTCTGAAAATGCGTTAGGAAGTGTTCTGGAGCGGCCTGCAGTGTCAAGCATGATCGGATACACTACATTGACGTATGTCCCGCGGGACAGCCCGCAAAGGAGTGTGCATTTGGCGGTACGGGCTTGGGACGACCTTTTGGAGACCGCAGCCCGCGCGGACCAGACCCGCAGTGACCCGCAAAGTGATGAATCCACTGCGGTACGGGACGGGACAGGACGGATCAACCCGTTTGACATCTCTACATACCTAGGGGTGTTCAATCCGGATATCTGTTCGGTTTAGGTTTGGTTTTTTCGGTTTTTGGTATTTCGGTTAGTAAAATATAACTACCATTCTAAATTCATATTTACTTCGGTTCGGTTCGGTTTATATACCATCGGTTTTCGGTTTATTCGGTTTTATACCAAAAAACATAATTATTTAGTTGGGATCATATTATATGAATTTTAGAGTCATATTGTCAACACAGTCATTTATTAAAAATATATTACATGTTCAAATAAATGAACAAAAAAGTAAAAATGCATCTACCATCAAATAAAATAATCAAATCTATAACTAAAATCAAAGCTTGAAATTTTGAAAATAAAAATATGAAACAAAACAGAAACATGAAAGAAAAGTTTTTCCACTCTTCCATATTTAGTGTTCATTAAAGTCATACTTTTTCAATTGAACACGAAACTCTATTTGTTTACAGATAAGATAAAAGTTGCAAAAAAATTCCATTAATTATTGTCCATCAAATTTATAATCTTCATATTAATTTAGTGAAGACTAAAATAAAGCAAAAAGATCAAAAAAAGACTTAGAAAATAAAATGTCTGAATTGCGACATACTGTTATTTAATTATAGTTCAAGTGTTTTACAAATTAAGGTTCTTTATTACTATAAAATTATAGTAATAGTTATTAACACAAATTTAACTTATGTAACAAATAGATTTTCATGTATTGTTATAAAATAGATACATATTTACATGTTTATACTTTTAATCGGTTTTGTTCGGTTTATTCGGTTTAATCAGTTATATACCAAACCATATCCAAATCCTACGGTTTTTATAAAATTATATCCATTCGGTTTATATGGTATAGACCAAAACCAAACCATATTGTCTATTTCAGTTCGGTTCGGTACGGTACGGTTCGGTTTTACCATATTGAACAGCCCTACATATACCATATATATATACGTTTTTATAACTATCAGAACCGTACCGCAGTTAAACCGCTTGTCCCGTACCGCTCAATCTGTTGTTACCATTTAGAGCCTTATTTTTAATACGGTCAGATTCTGTTACTTTTTTGTAATCATGACCACAAAATAAACAAAAAGTTTCAAAATGATGATGATTCTTCGTCTAAGAAACGACCGCAAACGCAAAAGAAGCTCTCTCTCCATTGGAAACAATGCTTCAAATTTGTATACTATTATGCCAAGATGGATCATCTCATTTGTAGAGAATGATAAAGTTCGTGTGTAAATCATTTGGATAATGCTCAAGTTAAAGTTTGAGTTAAAAAAAAAAGGAAAAAAAAAAAAAAGAAACGACCGCAAACGCTGTGTTATAAATCTACCGTTGATGTTATGGCACTGGTCTTGAATCTTATAATCAGAATATCATAAAATTAATATTGAAATAGACAATTGTTCTTCAAAATTACACACAGTCTTCTTCATCTTTACAGTTTATATCCCCCCCCCGCCAAAATAAATGTCCATGTATTGTTCTTTCAAGCACCACTTGTTTTCCCTCTAATGAATCTCCCTAGCCTCTGAGAATCAAGATTAACCTCTATCTTCGACGGATCCAACGACAGTTTCTCACGCAAAAACGCATCCAGGTTAAATCCACTCCCAGTTTCAGTATCCTCACGTCCTCCCACAGAGCTTCCAGCTACCTGACTAGATTGACCATCCTTAGCTCCACCCATGTACTTAAGCGTATCATTTAACTGGCTGTTGTTGTTATCACTGTTCTGACCAAAGTTCAAGAGCCTTTTAACCGTGTCTAAAGCCGGGTCAATTATGTCCAAGAACCCCGTGACCCACGTAGCATCATCAACAACCTCTGTCCGCTGTTTTTGCAATGAAAGAAGAAAGAAGCCATATCAACATGATGAACTCTACTCGGAAGATCGAATGATGTGTTAAAAAAAAAAAGAGATTACTTGTTGGAAATAGAGGTTACGGATCTCCTCAGCGCGGTCTGAATCTCCTTGGTCTTCCTCAAGCTGTGCCCATGTCATCCATGTAACGTAGCTTTGTGAGTTTATGTTCAGTGATGATCTGAACAATCTTCTTGCTGCTGATAAGTTTCCCGCTCTCTGCTCTAGTACTCCCCACGCCTGTAAAGACAGAAACTTTGTTTCAGCAAATCTTACAAGCTTTGGTTGATAGGTCTCAGTCCATTGTTATTACAATGTTTACCTGTAGACAACGAGCAGCACTTTCGGTAGATGCGTCAATGGAGAGAGCTCTTTGGTAAAGTTCTCTAGCTGTTGTTGTGTTTCCTTCTTTCCATTCCATCCAACCCCATGCCTAAACCAGTATACACTTTCACCAATCATTGTCTCTTCCATACACACGCTTATAAAGAACTTAAGATCACTAGAAACTGAGTAAAATTCACTAAAAATGGTTAACGTTCTTTAGAATTTAGAATCACTAAAAATGGTGTAAAATTAAAAAATGATTAACTTTCTTTAGAACTTTAAATCACTAAAAATGGAGTAAAATAAAAAAAAAATGGTTAACTTTCTTTAGAATTTAAAATCATTAAAAATGGAGTAAAAATCTGTTAAACAGAAACTAAGTCTTTTCATTTGAGCAGATGTCATGTTATGTAACAACCAGATTGAATATTTGTATACTTACAATCCAAACAGGTTGGTGTCTAGGATCAAGCTCAGATGCTCTCCTCAGTAAAGCCCTAGCAAGGTTAGCAGATGAGTGTTTGTACTCCAGTAAGCCAAGGGACTGAAGAAGAACAGGGTCTCTAGGATTCAGCACATGACCTATCTTCAGTAGCTTCCTCCCACGCTCAACATTACCTATCCCAGCTTCAAACACCCCCCACACGTGCCACGCAAACCTATTCTTGGGGCTCGCCTGAACAGCTTTCTATTAAAAAAAAAACATTTTCAGATCATGAAGCTTCCATATGAATACACAGCCTCCACTGTTGTTAATTGTTACCTCAAAAAGCTTTCTAGCAGCTGGGAATCTCTCCTGCTGTATCTCCAACTGTGCCCACGCCTGTTCATAAACAGTGGAGCGCAAACATATTTTGAAACGGCATTGTCCTAAACATGTTATGATAGATGCAAAAAAAACAACTTACCAACCAACTAGCACAGCTCTTGGAATTGGATATGGTGGCCTGCTTAAACAGATACCTCGCCTGCTCATACCTCCCAGCTTTAGCCTCCAGTAAGGCAAGCGTTTGGTATATATACTCGTTTCTTCCGCAAAACTTAAGTCCCTTGGCGAGAAGATTCCTCGCTTTACTAATATTCCCTTGTTTTATCTCCAAGTTCGCCCATCCGTGCCAAGCCGCTACATGCTTCTTGTCAGCCACCGTAGCTGCATCAAATAACTCTCTAGCTCTCCTTACGTTCCCTAATCTGTTCTCCAGGACAGCCCAACACTGTGTTCCAAATCAACATAATCATGAGAAACATAATCATGTCAAAAATCAAGATAAGGGGCTAATATAGAACCTGCCAAATGTATGCATTCTCTCCTTGTGTAGCTTGACACCCTTTCTCATACACGATTCTTGCTTCCGACAACTTGGTTTGTTTGGTTAGTATCTTCCCTAACGCCACGTACGGTCTCCCATCCTCCGGCCAGTAAGCTATACACTTTTAAGACCAAACAAGATAGCATAAGAATCGTTACAAATTTATTACAAGAACCAGATGGTTACCTTCTCAAGAATCTTCTCAGCGTCTTTGTATCTAAAACTCCTCGCGAGAAACTTAGCTCTGTACAGAGACAAGTCGAGGTTCACTGCAAGAGGCTTCTCTTGAGCTCTAGCAACAGCAGCAGCCGAGGAGGACGAAGAAGACTCCGATCTCTCCGGCTCGAATATCGGCATCTTCTTGGCTATCTTACTCAAACCAGCATCGATCTTGGCTGGATACGTTTTGTCTCCTTCGTCTTCGCCGGAATTCTCCAGCAACGGCCGGCGAACTACTAGTACCTCCTCATCCGGAGATTCCTTTCGCGATGATACATTTGAAGAAGACCTGTCGACAACAGCGCATAAAGACGTGGTCTTTGATGAGTGGCCGGAGATTCCATGGATTCCGATATGGATTTTCGCCGGTGGTTTAGAGAGGTTCTCCGGGACGAGGAATAAGAGAGCGAAGGAAGAAGTGTTGGCCGGAGAAGGAGACGAAGATGAAGAAGTCGGCACCAGGAAGTGCATTGTTTTAAGAAGAAAAGCTTTAACTGATAAAACTGTTGTGAGCGTTCGTGGAGAGGAGAGGGAGACTGCTAGACAGGTTCGGACAAGACGAAGAATGATGGTCGTTAAATTACGATGTCACCCCTGCGTTAATTTTCGATTTTATGTATTTTGAAATAGTAGATATCTAGAGAAGGGTTATTTGGTCATTTTGATTGAGGATACTACTGGTTCCGTATCCCGCCACGTTGGTAGCTTTTTAGATGGCTTAGCTGAACTGGATTTCATTTGACACGTGGTGAGATGTTATTGGTTTTGAGTTCTGAAGGGGATTCTTAGCGGAAAGAAGAGTATACTCCAGTACGATTAGGTGCATGTGTATGTTTGTAGTTATCCAATCATATCTCGTCATAAATCAGACCAAAACAAGAGGTCAACAAGCGTCCACACAGAACCTTCATTTTTTAATGTTTGTTTGTTTCTTCTTATTTTTCCCATGCATCAAAACGATCACATGCACTAGTCATAAATAACTTAAACTGAAATTTCACTTCCGTGGGTACAGTAAGTTGAACATTTTTGTGCTCATGCTTAAATGTTGTGTCATAATGTTCAACACAATGGTCGGTTACGAACTTTATACAAAAAAGGTATTAGTATATGATAGAACTCGAAAGCAAGCAAATGAAAAAATAATTCAATAACAACAACAACAGGAAAAGTGACGAAAGCAGTGACTCAACGTGAAATTGTGTGACCGGGAGCTTGCGGTGAAGTGGTAAGGGAAAGGGTTTGAGATGTCACTTCAGGTTCGATCCATCTGTTATGCAAAACTAAGTCGTATTTTTCTGGTCACTTACACGGATATGGGCTACTGCTTTTCGGCCTATTTGAATACCCGAAAGAGAGTCTATCCGTGGATTGCACCTCCCACCCAAAAGTTAGGTCTGTGTCTTTAATAGATTTGGGTTTAACTTTTTTTTTTTCAAAAAAACGTGAAATTTTAACCCAGTGGTAAAAGGGTTGTTTCGCCGTCCAGGTTTGATTCGTGGTGAAAGACTATTTACAATAGGTTTCCCACAAATAGGTGAAAACACCATAATATTTTTTTTTTGTAATCTATTTTTTGAACGACCCTTAACTTTCATGCACACGGATTTGTTTCTCATTATCAAATTTCTTATGTTTTATGTTCTTTTGTTGAAATTTCTGTTTCAAAATACAAAATTTATTGAACACTTTGTTCCTTTTTGAAGAAATATAAATTATGCGTTAAATATGGGTTGCACTATCACCGAATAATCCAAACTCATCCCTACGACCTTTTCAGATTTTCTTCAGGAAACAAAAAAGAAGAAGAAGATCTTGTTCAGCCATGAGCACTATCTGGTTTCATTATTTTATATGTTTTGGTTCAGCTGGTTTACATAAGAACCAGCTCATACCAACAAGAAATATACTGCAAACTTGTAGTGCATTTTCATCGAACTACTAGATTTAGACCATCACGGTGATAACCATTCCAATACTTTTGTGAAAAGCCATCGTTTCCAATCTCATTCTAGTGGTTGTTTTACTAATTGGGACACCTCACATTATACCTAACTCACAACCATCAACATTATATCCACGACCAGCTAGCTTTGATATCTTTTCTTTCATAATTGTCAACATGTTTTTGTAAAAAAGATGATCATGATATCCTAAGAAAATAATGAGAATCGATAACCACCATTCAACTTTTCTGATTACGTTTACGTTTCATCGGATCTAGACTTTGCAACGATTTGAAACCAGACAAAGGAACCAAAAAAGTACGATTTGAATTCGATACCACTCCCCCACGGGCCCAGAGGCCACGTGCGCGCACTAGAGAGAATAAAGCATAGCCCACGTGATATTGGGCCAATCTCTTGGATCTTTCTTTCTCAGAACACGACAAAGGAAAAACAAAGTTTCGGGTTAAATTGATAATAGTAAAGTTACGCGGTGATTTCAACAACCACGACAGGTTAGTAAAAAAAAAAAAAGCAATTTCATCAGCAAAAAAGAAAAAAGAAAGAACGATGGAAAAAGCCAGTGAAGAAGATGACAAAGAGACTCTTCTCTCTCTCTATCACAAACACACAATTGCCTCCTGCTTCATTTAATTGGTTTGAACCGTAGCCCAATTTCTACCTTTTGATATTTATTTTTCTCACAACAAAACTCCGATCCCTAGCTCCCTCGAAATCTCACCACTTCTCTCGAGAATCTTTCTTTGGAGAGTCCACAAAGAATCTCTCGGCTTCAATTTTCAGCATAATATCTATAAAAGCTCACTCCCTTTTGATATAATCTGACGTAATCTCAGAGAATTTCATCTAATTCCACAAAAAAAAAACAACAACTCATGGTTTCCGGAGTCGGCGGCGGCGGAGGAAGCGGCGGGAGTGGCCGCGGCGGCGGCCGCGGCGGAGAAGAATCCTCATCAACTCACCGGAGAGAACAAGCTCAATCCTCAGGTACAAAATCTCTCAGGCCACAGAGCCAACCACAAACGGAATCAATTAGCAAAGCTATTCAGCAATACACAGTCGACGCTCGACTCCACGCCGTCTTCGAACAATCCGGCGAGTCAGGAAGATCCTTCGACTACTCGCAATCCCTCAAAACGACGACGTACGGCTCCTCGGTCCCGGAGAAGCAGATCACGGCCTACCTCTCCAGGATCCAGCGCGGCGGCTACATCCAGCCGTTCGGATGCATGATCGCCGTCGACGAGTCCACCTTCGCCATCATCGGCTACAGCGAGAACGCGCGGGAAATGCTCGGCCTCACTCCCCAGTCCGTCCCCAGCCTCGAGAGGCCCGAGATTCTCGCCATGGGAACTGACGTCCGCTCCCTCTTCACCTCCTCCAGCTCGGTCCTCCTCGAACGCGCCTTCGTGGCGCGTGAGATCACGCTCCTGAATCCCGTTTGGATCCACTCCAAGTACACTGGGAAGCCGTTTTACGCTATCTTACACAGGATCGACGTTGGAGTCGTGATCGATTTGGAGCCGGCGAGGACTGAGGATCCAGCGCTTTCCATCGCCGGAGCGGTTCAGTCTCAGAAGCTAGCCGTTCGCGCTATCTCGCAGTTACAGTCTCTCCCCGGTGGAGATATCAAGCTGCTTTGTGATACGGTTGTGGAGAGTGTGAGGGACTTAACCGGATACGACCGTGTGATGGTGTACAAGTTTCACGAAGACGAGCATGGAGAGGTTGTTGCGGAGAGTAGGAGAGAGGATTTGGAGCCTTACATTGGTTTGCATTATCCAGCTACTGATATTCCACAAGCGTCACGGTTCTTGTTTAAGCAGAATCGAGTGCGTATGATTGTTGATTGCCACGCGACGCCGGTTCTCGTGGTGCAAGACGATAGGCTGACTCAGTCTATGTGCTTGGTTGGGTCTACTTTGAGAGCTCCTCACGGTTGTCACTCTCAGTATATGGCGAATATGGGGTCTATCGCGTCTTTAGCGATGGCGGTTATAATAAACGGGAGTGAAGAAGATGGGAGTAGTGTCGCTGGTGGGAGAAGCGCTATGAGGCTTTGGGGTTTAGTCGTTTGCCATCATACTTCTTCTCGATGCATACCGTTTCCGTTGAGGTATGCTTGCGAGTTTTTGATGCAGGCGTTTGGTTTACAGTTGAACATGGAGTTGCAGTTGGCTTTGCAGATGTCGGAGAAACGCGTTTTGAGGACGCAGACGCTGTTGTGCGATATGCTTCTGCGTGACTCGCCTGCTGGGATTGTTACGCAGAGTCCTAGTATCATGGACTTGGTGAAATGTGACGGTGCAGCGTTTCTTTACCACGGGAATTATTACCCGTTGGGTGTTGCTCCGACGGAAGCTCAGATTAAAGACGTTGTGGAGTGGTTGCTTGCGAATCACGCTGATTCAACTGGTTTAAGCACTGATAGTTTAGGGGACGCAGGTTATCCCGGAGCAGCTGCGTTAGGGGATGCTGTGTGCGGTATGGCGGTTGCGTATATCACAAAAAGAGATTTCCTTTTCTGGTTTCGTTCTCATACAGCTAAAGAGATCAAATGGGGAGGCGCTAAGCATCATCCAGAGGACAAAGATGATGGGCAAAGGATGCATCCTCGCTCTTCTTTCAAGGCTTTTCTTGAAGTTGTTAAGAGTCGGAGTCAGCCGTGGGAAACTGCGGAAATGGATGCGATTCATTCGCTCCAGCTGATTCTAAGGGACTCTTTTAAGGAATCTGAGGCAGCTATGAACTCGAAAACTGCAGATGGCGCGGTTCAGCCTTATAGTATGGCAGGAGAGCAGGGGATTGATGAGTTAGGTGCTGTTGCAAGAGAGATGGTTAGACTCATCGAGACAGCAACTGTGCCTATATTCGCTGTGGATGCTGGAGGATGCATCAATGGATGGAACGCTAAGATTGCAGAGTTGACCGGTCTCTCGGTTGAAGAAGCTATGGGGAAGTCTCTGGTTTCTGATCTGATATACAAAGAGAATGAAGAAACTGTTGATAAGCTCATTTCTCGTGCGCTCAGAGGTACATTCAGTTCTCCAACTACTTGTATTTGCAGTATGGTTATTTGATTATTTTGATGCGTTTTGCAGGGGACGAGGACAAGAATGTGGAGATAAAGCTGAAAACTTTCAGCTCTGAACTACAGGGGAAAGCGGTTTTTGTGGTTGTGAATGCATGTTCGAGCAAGGACTACTCAAACAACATTGTTGGCGTCTGTTTTGTGGGACAGGATGTTACTGGTCAGAAAATCGTAATGGACAAGTTCATCAACATACAAGGAGACTACAAAGCCATTGTCCATAGCCCAAACCCACTGATTCCACCAATCTTTGCGGCGGACGAGAACACGTGCTGCCTGGAGTGGAACACCGCGTTGGAAAAGCTCACTGGTTGGTCTCGCAGTGAAGTGATTGGGAAAATGCTTGTTGGGGAAGTGTTTGGGAGCTGTTGCAGGCTAAAGGGTCCTGATGCATTAACCAAGTTCATGATTGTGTTGCATAATGCGATCGGTGGCCAAGAAACAGACAAGTTCCCTTTCCCGTTCTTTGACCGCAACGGGAAGTTTGTTCAGGCTCTACTGACTGCAAACAAGCGTGTAAGCTTCGATGGAAAGGTTATTGGGGCTTTCTGTTTCTTGCAGATCCCGAGTCCTGAGCTGCAGCAAGCTTTAGCAGTTCAACGAAGGCAGGACACAGAGTGTTTCACGAAGGCGAAAGAGCTAGCTTACATTTGTCAGGTGGTAAAGAATCCTTTGAGCGGTTTGCGTTTCACAAACTCGTTGTTGGAAGCTACAGACTTGAACGAGGATCAGAAACAGCTTCTTGAAACAAGTGTTTCTTGCGAGAAACAGATTTCGAGGATTGTCAGTGACATGGATCTTGAAAGAATTGAAGACGGGTAAGCTTAGTTGGAATTTTCTATAAAATGGTTTTTGATTACTTGATAGAATGTGACCAGATTCCAAATATTGTTTTGCTCTATTTGATCAGTTCGTTTGAGCTAGTTAGAACGGAGTTTTTACTCGGAAGTGTCATCAACGCGATTGTAAGCCAGGCGATGTTCTTATTAAAGGAGAGAGGTGTTCAGCTGATCCGTGACATTCCTGAAGAGATCAAATCTATACAAGTTTATGGAGACCAGACAAGGATTCAACAGCTCCTAGCTGAGTTTCTGCTGAGTATAATCCGGTATGCACCGTCCCATGAGTGGGTGGAGATCCATATAAGCCATGTTCCGAAGCAAATGGCTGATGGATTCTACGCTATTCGCACAGAATTTAGGTACTTATTTCATTGTTTCAGCTATTGTATCCTCATATCTGTTTTGGTTTTTGTTTGTTTGGATATAGAATGGTTTGGTTTTTGGATCGTTATTTAGGTGGCAGTTATGGCTTGTTTAGACCAGATTGGTAACTTCTACAGGGAACCATATAGGACTAGAATTAGCAGATATTAATGTTTTCAGATTAGCATGTTTGGGGTTCTCTGTTATGTCTCAATTTTCTGCGATTTCAGAATGGCGTGCCCAGGTGAAGGTCTGCCTCCAGAGCTAGTCCGAGACATGTTTCATAGCAGCAGGTGGACGAGCCCTGAAGGGTTAGGACTAAGCGTATGTAGAAAGATTCTAAAGATCATGAACGGTGAGGTTCAGTACATCCGAGAGTCGGAACGTTCCTATTTCCTCATCATACTCGAGCTCCCGGTGCCTATGAAACGCCCTTTGTCAACCGCTAGTGGCAGCGGAGACATGATGTTGATGATGCCATAGTAGTCACACTTATAAGTTGGCAGGAGAGAGTTTGTATCCTTGTTGTATGTGTGTGTTTGTGTGAGAGAGAGAGTCTAACGACACTGGAAGAGGATGGAGAGTTTTTGTTTCCGGTGAGATTAGTAGAGAAGAGGATAAAGTCATCTGCAAGACATGTCCTCTTTTGTTTGCACTGTGTATATTGATAACTCCAAGAGAGGCAAACAAATCAAAAGATGAAGTGATATTGGTTGACCCATCCTTTATAATTGTAACTCATATTAAAATGTCAATTACCATAACCCTTTACAGATAATTAACTAGTACATATTGATGATAGATTACTGTAAATCTTTACAGTAAGTTATATCATACTTGTTCTCATTCATATAAGGGCTGCATAAGGGGTGAGATATTCCAAGAAAACACTACTTAGTTGTTAGTACTAGTTACTAGAGAGATCTATACTATATTAAAAGGGATATATAATCATCAGATAGGACGTCCACGTCAGCTTGAAAAATCGTCCAATAGGGAGCTGTTTTTTTCCACGTCACCATAGCTGAAATGAGGACTTTCGTATTGGATTTCTTAAAAACTTTATTGGTCCACCCAGCCCATCTAGATAAACCTGCTTTCTTCAAGCTTGGCGAGCCTCTCCCGACTCTTCCACTTCATCTTCTCCAATCTCTATCTTTTGTTTTTGCGTTATCTTCTCCTTCCTCGCTTCTCTCCCATGAGAAGCCTCTGTCTTTCCTCTCGATGTCCCTCTCCGTCTCCGAAGCTGCCGCTCCTCCTCCTTTGGCTTCAGCTATTCCTTTGCCTTTTATATCTTCCCTCGGAGATTTGATCTACCGCTTCCGTCGACAGTAGAAGATAAGAACTGTCAGGAGAAAGATGAAGATCAGAATTCCGCCGGCGGCGCTTCCAGCGATGATTCCGATTAGTTTCGCTGTGATCACAGATCTTCTTTATTTTTTTCTTATCCACCAATTTCTTGGCAATTTAGGAATTCAGAAACAGAATATTTCTTATGGCTATTTGTTCACCAATTTGGGAGGTCAGCCATTTGGTCAAGTCCCAGTTTTACTAGACGGACATCTAAAGTTGACTGGTAAGTTTTAGAAGTTTGATTACAACTAAACTGATACATTCTTTCGATTTTAGTTATTTTGATAGACATTTATTTTCCTCAGAATCCCGAGCCATATCACTATACATCGAGAGTGCTCATAGACATTTATTTTCCTCAAACTTTCCCTAATGACAACTTTGCAGCCTCATTTATCCTGAAGACAGGCAGCTCAGAATGTAAAAATTGAGGTCAACTGATGGGCGTCCATATGCTGCTGCTAGATTCCAAGGTATTTTCATTTACCCCTAATTTTATCTTTGTTGTTGGTCTGACTATATCTTCTATTCAAGCGTTTTCTTCTCAGGTTAAGCTTAGGTACGTTTTATGTGATCAGTTTGTTTGTGAAAGGTATGTGAGCTTACACCTCCAGTCACGGGCATATTAAAATTTACTCTCTTTTACATGTTTATCTAAACAGTTTTGCAAAGAGATTTCCGAAAACCCAATTCACTCTGCTCCAGTTGCAACCAAAGGCATAAGCGTCAATGAACCTGTAATATGGATGGTTTTGGGAGAGGTGATGCCCGACCGAAGCGTTGTTGGTTGGATTCTTAGGGATGTGAAGGGAGAAACCTGCTTTCTTCAAGCTTGGCGAGCCTCTCCCGACTCTTCCACTTCATCTTCTCCAATCTCTATCTTTTGTTTTTGCGTTATCTTCTCCTTCCTCGCTTCTCTCCCATGAGAAGCCTCTGTCTTTCCTCTCGATGTCCCTCTCCGTCTCCGAAGCTGCCGCTCCTCCTCCTTTGGCTTCAGCTATTCCTTTGCCTTTTATATCTTCCCTCGGAGATTTGATCTACCGCTTCCGTCGACAGTAGAAGATAAGAACTGTCAGGAGAAAGATGAAGATCAGAATTCCGCCGGCGGCGCTTCCAGCGATGATTCCGATTAGTTTCGCTGTGATCACAGATCTTCTTTATTTTTTTCTTATCCACCAATTTCTTGGCAATTTAGGAATTCAGAAACAGAATATTTCTTATGGCTATTTGTTCACCAATTTGGGAGGTCAGCCATTTGGTCAAGTCCCAGTTTTACTAGACGGACATCTAAAGTTGACTGGTAAGTTTTAGAAGTTTGATTACAACTAAACTGATACATTCTTTCGATTTTAGTTATTTTGATAGACATTTATTTTCCTCAGAATCCCGAGCCATATCACTATACATCGAGAGTGCTCATAGACATTTATTTTCCTCAAACTTTCCCTAATGACAACTTTGCAGCCTCATTTATCCTGAAGACAGGCAGCTCAGAATGTAAAAATTGAGGTCAACTGATGGGCGTCCATATGCTGCTGCTAGATTCCAAGGTATTTTCATTTACCCCTAATTTTATCTTTGTTGTTGGTCTGACTATATCTTCTATTCAAGCGTTTTCTTCTCAGGTTAAGCTTAGGTACGTTTTATGTGATCAGTTTGTTTGTGAAAGGTATGTGAGCTTACACCTCCAGTCACGGGCATATTAAAATTTACTCTCTTTTACATGTTTATCTAAACAGTTTTGCAAAGAGATTTCCGAAAACCCAATTCACTCTGCTCCAGTTGCAACCAAAGGCATAAGCGTCAATGAACCTGTAATATGGATGGTTTTGGGAGAGGTGATGCCCGACCGAAGCGTTGTTGGTTGGATTCTTAGGGATGTGAAGGGAGAAATGAAGTGTCTTAGAGGAGCCCCATCTGTTTCGAGGTCCTTTACTGACTTGTGAGATGAAGCAGAAGCATTGATATGATATGGAGTGTTATTTGTATACTTGGGCTATAAGAAATTCAGCATTTTACCACCTTGGCTCTGACCAATGTGAAGTTAGAGGTCAGCTGTTTCAAGGAAAGTGACGTCTCATAGTTCAATTTATACTTTTGTTGATTTTGGTGGAACGAATGGTGTTATTTTAATAATGCCGAGATCTGTTTGATGAATTTCTAGGAGGCTAGGAACACTGTCAAACAAGAGGGAGCCATTTACAAGATCAGTGGCTTTGATGTTGCAAGAAGCAACACCCACTTTAAACTGTCAGATTCAAACGTCCTCATTTACTTTAACAATCTTAAGAAGTTTTTTGAAATAACAACTCCACTTTTTAGATTTGGTGACTACAGACATCATATGGCATTAGCAAATACTAATACTCGGTTGCCAAGTAAATTGGTGTATTTTTATTGTCCCAAAAATTCGAGATTTATCATACAAAGTTTAACCTTTTGCTTTGTAGACATCCTAGGGTTTGTTGGTTTTACATATTTTTTGTTTACAATCTTCATCTACTCTTCACTACAGCTCTACAACGATGTGTCTTAGTGTTTTTTGACGAACTGTGTCATGCATCTTTTCTTTGATCGCCATCACGTCCATGTGCAGCAACATTTGCAAATCATGTAAACCTTATTAAACTATTACTTTGCACTCTTCTTTATTAACATAATGGCTCACATGTTTTAATGGCAATGGACAGGGAGGGAACGATTTTCCTGGAGATAAAACGCCTGGTGTCAAATATCTTCCCTGCAGCTGCTCTGATGGAGAAAGGTCAAATGGTAATGACCAGAGCAACGAAAGTGTGTAAACCCCTCGAACCTGTCGAGCCCATCCGGTGGAGCAGCTACAGTTGCAGAATACAATTGTGAGCAGACTATCATGATGAAGACCCGGTTCAAGTTGCAGGAAACACACTAAAGAAGGCACTCACCGAGTAATTGCTAAGGCTATCGAACTTGAGACCTCACTATTTCCCTTTTGCTTCATTGCAGTATTGTTTATAAAAAAAGAAATTCATAGTTTGTTTTGTTTCATGGACCATGTTTGCAACTTCTACCACAATTAAAACTTATTATTACTTATTACATTCACGTGTTTACAGATGTCTTCTAATCCTCTTAAGCTTCACTAAAGTGCCTTTTTTTAATCTCAGCTTATGGTTTCTTCAAATTTCTTATTCATTTCCACCATCTTAATTATATAATCTCTAAATGGAATAATAAAATAAATAGTAATTTTTGAAAAAATATAGTAAAATTTAATACTATTTTAAATTAAAATAAATTAAAATTTCAAAAGTTTGTTAAACTTTAAATAACCCTTTAAATTATTTGCTCACATGTAGGTACTATTTGGTACTTAATAAAATAAATTTCAAATGTTGTTTTCTCTGTATATTGTCCACATGGTACTTAATAGTATTCGAATATTCTCTAAATGAAAGATCAACTTTTTTTATGTTTAAATTTTAACTAAATTAATTTTGTTACGACTATCGGCTTTTTATTCTACTTTTATTGAATCAATTAGTCACAACTACTTATACGATTTCACTTTGAACTAAGCAACTTCACAACAAAATAATACTATATAGCCGATAACCACTATCAAACAGATAGGAAAAATATATCATTGTCTTTCAACATATTTTCATTTTCATATTTTTGAACATATTCTATTTACTAAGACCATAAAATAAACTGTAAATTCATATAATAAAAAAATATACGAACTCGGCGCGTAGCGCCGGAAAATACCACTAGTTAATAATGAAAATGATAGTGGGGGGTTTTGTAGTTAATGTGGCTACCAAATCCAAAGTAGTTGAGAAGCTCTAAATGTGAAAGAGAGTACGATTTTCTCAAAAATTGATTACATCCTCACCTTCCCACCACTGTCTCTCTATAGTTTTATTTGGGAATGGGAACTAGTCTTCGTTTTGAATTTTCTCGGCATGTTAGCTATAAGCTGTATAGAATACTGAAGTCGTAAAGTAGGAGAACATGGAACTAAATAAAAGATGACAGGTTATGTATGATAGGAATAGGAGATTACTATAAAAATGAGGCAACTTGGGGTTCACTCATTAATTGCATCGTAGAAAAAATGAACATGAATGATTGGGACATGAGAACATGTAGAAACAAAACGCGGTGTAGGAAGAAGATGTTGAAGAAGGCCTCTCTCTCTCTCTCAACCATATCTCATAAATGCTCTCTCTATCTCTTTCTCTGCGTGCTATATAGTGTTAGTAACTAGTCAGGTGAGATATAGCAATTGTATACTGATCAAGCGATCATTAGCAAGATAGTAGAACAACATATCAAAGATATGGGGAAAGTATCTTTTGGGTTTTTGGCTTTGATGCTTGTAGTGGTGGCGATCGGGGTTGTAGAGTGTAGGAGATTTGAGAAGGAGACGTTAGGAGGTGGTGGTGGTGGACTTGGTGGTGGTTTTGGCGGCGGCAAAGGTTTTGGAGGAGGCATTGGTGGCGGTGGAGGTGCCGGTGCTGGTGGAGGTTTTGGAGGTGGTGTAGGAGGAGGCCACGGTGGCGGTCTAGGAGGTGGCATTGGTGGAGGCCACGGTGGAGGTATTGGTGGTGGCGCAGGAGGTGGTGCTGGTGGAGGACTTGGAGGAGGCCATGGTGGAGGAATTGGTGGTGGTGCCGGAGGAGGACACGGTGGTGGTATAGGAGGTGGGGCTGGTGGAGGACTAGGAGGAGGCCATGGTGGAGGTATTGGCGGTGGTGTTGGAGGAGGACACGGTGGTGGTCTAGGAGGTGGTGCAGGAGGCGGTGCTGGTGGAGGGCTAGGAGGAGGCCATGGTGGAGGTATTGGCGGTGGTGTTGGAGGAGGACACGGTGGAGGTATTGGCGGTGGTGCAGGTGGAGGGGCCGGAGGAGGATTTGGTGGTGGTGCAGGCGGAGGATTCGGAGGAGGGGCTGGTGGAGGAGCTGGCGGAGGATTCGGTGGTGGTGCAGGCGGGGGTCACGGTGGTGGTGCAGGCGGGGGATTTGGTGGAGGATCGGGTGGAGGATTCGGTGGTGGTGCCGGTGGAGGAGCTGGCGGAGGATTCGGTGGTGGTGCAGGCGGGGGTCACGGTGGTGGTGCAGGCGGGGGATTTGGTGGAGGATCAGGCGGAGGGTTTGGTGGCGGTGCCGGTGGAGGAGCTGGAGGAGGATTCGGAGGTGGTGGTGGTGCCGGTGGTGGATTTGGCGGTGGATTTTAAATTTCTTGGTACTTAAAATATTCATACAAAATCTATTCTTGGCTTTGAACTAAGCTTGGGCTAGTTACTTATGTACCAAGTCATACGAGAAGAAAGTATATCATTTATCTTTTGTGATTTATTTTGCAAGAATAATCATATCTAAAAAATGTAAAACCTTTTTCGAATATTTACAAATCATTTTCGTTGGTTTGTTAATTAATCACTCGGAAGACTATTTTGAAATTGAAAGATATAATTTATAACTTAGGTTACATATATTGTTAAAAAATGGAAACTCTTACATAATGTGTTGAAACACATAAGAGTTTTTCCAATCACTCTATAAACATTGTATCAGAACAAAAAGAGATATCTATTTCGTATAGTAGTAGTAAGAAAAGGTGGGGTTCTTCTTTCTTCATTGTGCTTTTTTCCAAACCACACCAAAACGCATAACGCCAAAGTCAAACGCGAAACACGCACAGCATAAGGAGCTCTAAGACTTTTGCTGAAGCCAAACAGGAAGCCATGCCGTTCCATCAATGAAATCAATGGACAAGAAAGACTCAACTTCTTGTTTGGTAAGTTCTTTGGCCCAACTTGATCTACGTTGCCTATCAGCACCTGGTCCATGACACTTATACTCTGCGTGGTATAAGTCCCTGATCAAAGTGTCAAGAGTGGTTAGTATAAAACATGAACAATATAGAAACTACTTTTGCCACACAGGTGAAAAATAAATAAAAATCAGAGACTAACTTGGTTGAGCCGTCGTAGCTCCAGTTGGTCCAACCGTCAGGGACAACGGTCTTGGAAAAGTAAGTCTTGGCAAAGATGACCCGAGAGTACGGTCCTTTGGCCCTTCCCAAGTAAACTTCATCGATTCCGTACACTTTGCCTCTTATGAAAACATAACCAGTATTTTCCTCTGCGTTTTCCCTGTGGTGTGCTGTGATTGACCCGTAGGGTTTCACCCTCTTGTCCGATATCACAAATATCTCACAGTTCTATAACAATCATTACAATCAGTGTTATTAGTATAGTCTAAATGTTTGAGAGATTGTGTAAATGGGGAAAAATATACGTTGAAAATGGAAGTTGCACGACCGAAGATGAAGTCGATAGAGCCTTGGATGTAACACTGATGGTAATAATGTCTACCTTTGTTATCAAACAAAGTGTTGTGCAAGCTGAAGAACGCACAATGATAAAACGCAACTTTGTCGGCAGCCACAAACGCTGCCACGGATTGGTTATCAGACGTGAACGCCATTCCGACCGGTGCATCATTCTGTATATTCATCACTGATTGTCATTAACGTGATTTAAAAAAAATCGAAATCGACAATTGTGTTAGACATATATACCCTGATGGTGATACCAAAAGCAACGAAGTGATTAGCTTCGACTTTGAAAGTGGCTGAAGCAACATTATCGACCGAGCTTTGCGATGATTCGATGACCGTTTTTCCTCTTCCGTTACCTCTCATAAATATGAACGGCTTGTTCTCCGGAATGTGCACTCTCTCTCTTTTTCCCCAAACAAGTAAAATAACATCAAATTTCATAATAGCAATAGTAATGCTGCATTTAGTGATCTTTCAAGATTACTATAAGTTGGTGTTACATATATGCATGTTATAAAACATGCATTGTGCACAGTGCATATGAAATAATCTAATTTAAAGGTTAAACCTCGAAAAAACTATACGTACTTGTAGATTCCTTTACGGACATGGACGATAATCCAATTAGAGTTACCAACAGGGACAGCATCAATGGCTTTTTGAACCGAAGTGTAGTCTCCTTTGCCTTCAATATCGACAATTATCGATCTGTTTGTTGCGATTTTTTCAGTTAAAAGCGGTGCGTCCAACTTTGTCGTTTGCATTGCGGATGCGTCTGAACCCCATACGGACATTAAAATCAGGGTTAGGACAAGTATCATTCTTGTTCTACAATCCATCTTTTTTTTGGGGGGTTTTACTCTCTTTTTTCTTTATGAAATGAGATTGTGAGAAAGATATTATATTGGTGAAGGAAGAGGTTAAATTTAAGAAAATAGACTTTTTAAATTTAGGGTGTTTCGTTGCATTTGTTTTGTTTTTGGGAGGTAAGGAATTTTGGAGGTAGAGATGGGTTTTTTCTTAGGCATTTATTTTTATTTTTAGTTTAAGACATTTATTCTGATCAATGGGCGAAAAATACTTTGAGGGATGTTTCTATCTTTGGTGACAAAAAAATAATGATTGTTGTGTAATGGCACCACACGGTATAAAACAAACATGCCTTGTCCACTAAAATTATTAAAACCTAATTATCCTCTCTGATCAATACATTGCTATTGACTATTTTCATTATTTTCTGTACTTATCATTCATATAATATTTACCCTACCGTTCTTATTAATAGTCATATCGTTTATAATCGAGGATACGTCCTCTTTCGCATAACGATGTCTTCGTGATGATTTGATATTTGATATTATGAGTAATGAACGTGTGTACACATAGTTGCTGCAAATTTTCTGAAAGGCATTGTTGGTAATGGGACTTCTCTTAGCCTCTGGTGGGACACCTGGACACCTAATTACGGACAATTGATCAAATTCCTGGGAGGTTCGGGTTAGGGCTTAGGGGTTAGGATTAGGTGCTAACTATGAATCTAACGAATGGTACTACAAGAAGTACATCACTCATCGCCCATGAAAATCTTAAGTAAAACGGCAAAAACCCAACAATAATATATGCCATTCAAAGGGAATATATCCGTCAAAGTGAATAAATTTTCCTCAGTATAAAAATTAATGGATATAAAACGAAGATCTCTACCTGATAGTTTATATGTATTTTAGTATATGAAAAACCAATAAATGATCATTCTTTAATAGAATAAAGCGTTTCTCTCCATAGGATACAACGCGGAACATGGACATGGTGTGTGGTTAGTTCTCCATAAGATACGACAGAACTTCAATGTACGCGGTCCTAGGAGTTCAATGAACGAATTTTGGCGATGTAAGAAATTTTTTTCTAATTTCTCGATCAAGTGTATTTTAAGAACACAATATAAAATGGCGGACAAGCTTACACACGGTGATATGAATTCTCCTTCTGCTATGCTATATGTTAATTCAATACCTCTGTTTTAGTTATCCGAATCGGTGGATACGTCTTACTTAACTGTAGTTATTGTTGTCAAAAAAAACTTCAATGTGTGTCACCAAAGAATGTGAGCATGCACTTGCCACTGTTTATCTATCTGGTGAATCTTTGAAAGATAAGGTTGCAACTAGCTGTTCGGAAGGATTTTACCATTAAAAATGAATCTAGATCTTTTGGGACTCCAGCCTTTTTATTGTGGTGTTTTAGCACTCAATCATGAATCAATTGGTGATAAGTGAATTGATCTAACTTTTGTATAACTTATTTTAATCTTAATACGTTTTCGATGTATGATCTTTTCTGCAACACAAATTCAATAGATTTGTTTTTTAGAGTATATAAACCGTGGGATTAACCAATTTTTTTGTTAAGATGATTGAGTTAAATGATAGAGATTGTTTTAGTATGAAAGATACGTAATATACTAAGAGCATCTCCAATGTAAAACTCTATTTTTTCCACTAAAATGGAATAAAGTGAAAATGAAGTAAAATTGCTCCAACCCTACTTCATTTCCTACTCTATAATGGAGTGATGAACAAAAAAAAATGGATTACTCCATTTATGGAGTAAATTTCATTATGCAGTAAATTTCATTATGAAGTGATATATAAAGTTGGGTTGGAGCATTTCTTACTTCATATTCACTTTTACTCTATTTTAAAGAAAAAAATAGAGTATGGACGGAGATGCCATAATATCCCTTTTTACTTGCAAACATTTATGTTAATCCATAAGAATGTGTGTTTGGAGGAAAGAAACTTGAGGTCAATAATTTTCATATGTACAGTGTATATGGATCACAACTTCACATGAGATGTAGTAAGTATTAGTCGTTTTCAACGTATTAATGCAATTAATTTGGCAAAAGAAATAGTTTGGCATAGCTGCGATGAGTGCGGGACCAATACATTTGTTTTAAGAAGGTTACTAGATATTGACCCGCTCTCTCGAGGGCGGGTATATGTTTTGTTTTAATTTTTTTTTGCCTAATATAATTTATATGTTTGTGTGTTTGTATAATCATATTTTTGTATGATATAAATTTAATAGAATAGATAATTTTTGTAATTGTATTAAACAAATCAAGTCTCATAAGTATGTACTTGTGTCTTTCCTTGTATCATATATGTATTTTTTTATAATCATATTTGTGTTTTTATATGTGATCATATTTGCGTAATTTTTTATAAAAAATGATTAGTAAAGTATTTTGATAATTGTATTGAATTTATTATAGTGTTAAACTATAAATTTGTGACATAGCCTTTTAGTTTATTAATATGGTACTTTATTTTAAAACAGTAATTTAAAAAAATTACAAAGTATTGTTACAATTTTGTTTAGTAATAAAACAGTAATTAAATAGATACATTAAATCAATTAAAAAAATCATAAAATTGGAATTATTTAATTTCGTATATAATTATAACTACATCATTATTACAGATAATAATTTGTATAGCAATTAAAAATGGGTTATGTAAATCAAAGTCCATGGCCCAATTATAATGGGTTTCGTAAATTAAATGTCCATGGCTCAAATTCTTTTATCCTGATAAAACCTTATGTGAGCTTCTATTGTCTTAACCACACTGTGGGAACGATATTTATAAAGAGAGGATAGCGATGAAAACGCTAATAGTTAAGAAAAAAAAATCTAGTTTTTAAGTTTAAAAATTGTTACAAAATATGAGGGCATATTTTACGGGATTAAGGAGTTAGATAACAAAATTTCAAAATTGAGTTTAGAATAATTGATTGATTCTTAGAATGTTCTTGTTTGTTGGAGATATAATCAGAAAAAATTAGATATGCTCCATATTATTAGGAAACAATCAATATAACTAAGGTTATGTATTATTAGATATCGTAAATATGGTGGTAAAGTCCAGAAATATATTAGTAGGGAATTTAAATGGTGGTAAAGTCGAGAAAATAGATTTTAAGTGGTCCCGATTAATAGAAAACAACTTGTAATAACGGAAGTTACATAATAGAGGTTCCCTACTATTAAGGAGTGGTAGTTATTTTTGAAAAAAAAAAGAGAATGTGGTGGTTAGTTTCGAAAATTAAAAAGGTATAGTAGTTATCACGTTAAAAAGGTATGTATTGTTAAAAATAGTTGTTGGATCCAACTTTTATCAATGGGTCAAACAGGTGTTTTAATAGAATAGATTCAATAAGGGATATATTTTGTCCACAACAAATTCAGAAGCTCACTTTAATGAGAATGGGAACATAGAAGAAGAAGAAGAAGAAAGCTACAACTTTAAGCCGTTAATATTGCTAATTGTGAAATTGGCTATACTATAGTCTAGTTAATATAACTTAGAATTGACGTATTTTACTTCTCGTTGACAATATTAGGCCCTTTAATTATGTCGATTGCTAGCTAATAAAACGATTAATCAAAACATGTTTGGTTCTTCTTAGCAGAATCCATATATATACGGTTAAATTCTTATCTACTTTATACAGAAAATGATATCGAAGCATATCAAATATGACTTAATTTTCGACGTATCTTCTTTTTAATGAAATTATCAAATATAACATTAACGGATACTCTTGTACGCTTGTGGAACTGTGTAGTGTAAACTACAAAAAAAGTTGTAACGTTTTGTGGATCTAAAAAGGAAAAAAACAGAAACAGTTTTTAGGATCACAGATTCCACGTTTGGAAAAACAGCTAGGGACATTCATTTCACCGAAAACTCGTAGTAATTACTCTCACCAACATTACTCTTTACTCGTCTTTATCAGAACCATATACTTTTGTGTATCGTTTTTGTGTTCGGTTCTTTTTTCTGAACATATTGATTGCGATTCAATTTTTTTATAGCTTACTTAGAAAGCTTATCTGAATTCATCCAATACATCTTCCTTACACAATTATTTCAAGGTCATTTACATTTTGTTTTCTCAGAAAACATTTCACTAAAAATTTTGAAAATATATTCTCTTCCATGCCTCTTTTAACTTAAGCAAGATATTAATCAGGCACTTGTCTATTGTTGAAACATCTAATCAAGTGATTGTTAATTAGTAGTATAAACTAAAATGCTAACAAAATTATATGATAATTTAAATATAGTTTTTTTTTTGTGCACTGATAGTTTAAATATAATAAAAGTAGTAAGTATATGCTAGAGCTTTCTAAATGTTGATTCTGTACACAGTATAAACTAAAATCAATGTACATGTAGATAGATAGTTAATATATATGTATACATGTCACATTATGATAAACGCTTACGTGAAACTAAACCTAACTGGTCACATTATGCATGTTGCTCTACTCATTCTTTGTCTTGTCTTCTCAATCAACTGTTTCCACCTATAAACATTAATTGAACCAAACCGGTCCACTGGGTTCACTGCTTTTTTCTATCAACTATTACTGAAATAAAAAGATGAAAAGAATGAAACAGTTGGGTTTTTCTCTATCATTGAAACTATATATACTTTCTTCAACGTAATATTAAGTTTCAATAGATTCGGTCGAGAAGCTCTAAACCACGCTTAAATCTATACCAACTCTGGCCGGTCTTTACTTCTGTTGGCATTTTAATTATTAATGTCACATCGCTCCAGCAAAATTGTATAAAGCAGGCTTCCTTTTCACTTAAATTCGAATTAATCAACCGAAAATTGAGATCAACCGGCGTAATGGGGATTCAATATGGCTTTTTCTTTTGGTTCGTGAAATGAAAGCATGAACTTCCAAATTAATAACCAAACTTAAACCAAAAATCGAACGAAACCGGTCGGTTAACATCAAATTAATGTCGTATTCCTTTAATTTTCGGTTGGGATTATTAATGTCACGGCTATAGCTTCGGCTTCCTATATACATACACTTCCAAGTGCAATACGAAAGTCATTTTCTCTTCAATCAACTCAAACTCCAGTTAAAGAAACAACAAAAAAGACGATGATGAAACCAAAGAGCATAGCTGCAGCTTTTGCATCATGTTTTCTAATCATAAGCTTGTTATGCAGCTGCATTAGTGGCGACCAAAATGAGACCAATTATGTGTAAGAGTATGGAAAGTGTATAATCATTAACGTCTATCAACGGCTATATAGTCTGTAATTAGTCTATTGTATCTCCTAGAATATTGCCTTGCCTTTCTTGTGATCATCTCTGTACATATAAGAACAGAGCTCTTTACTCAATAATATTCATTCAATTCCAATACTCAATATGGTATCAGAGCCCTATAGGTGAAAACCTATTTTTTTTTCTTTTCTCTTCCGCCTCTCTTCTCCCAAATCTCGTTTCTTCTTCTTGTCTCAGACCTAACTTTCTCTCCAAGTATCAATGACAATGAATGAACACACGGCTGAACGTACGGTTGTGTTCAATCCCGATGATCCACGCACCACCCTGCTCTCGGTCAACATGTCGAGCGTGACCAAACTCACCACGACGAACTATCTGATGTGGAGTCGCCAGATCCGTGCGCTTCTTGAGGGTCATGAACTTCATCACTTTATTGATGATAACAACACCGCACCTGCTCAGACTATTAATGTTCATGGCGAGGCTCAACCAAACCCGGCGTTTGCTCCTTGGAGGCGACAAGACCGGCTTCTCTACAGCGCTATCATAGGTGCGATCACCTTACCGGTTCAGACCGTCGTCTCCAGCGCAACAACAACAAAAGAGGTGTGGACTATTCTCCTGTCTACCTTTGGTATTCCGACTCGTGGTCATGTGCGCCAGATCAAAAAGCAAATTGAATCTTCTGTCAAAGGTACCAAGACCATTAGTGAATATCTGCGCCTAGTTAAGTCCAAGGTTGATGAGCTAGCCTTGCTCGGCAAGCCAATGGATCCAGAAGATGTTACTGAGAGAATTCTTGATGGACTCCCTGAGGAGTACAAACCAGAGATTGATGCTATCAACGGCCGTGACACTACGATCCCGTTCACTGAGCTATACGAAAGACTCATTAATCGCGAGGCCATGCTCATGTGTAAAGACTCTTCTACTGCGACTCCGATTGTGGCACACGCTACTGATGCTAGACCACGCTCTCACTGGAAGAACAACAACAACAATCACAACAACTATTCGCAGAACAGAGGGAATCAAGCCACATTCCAACCAAGGTTTAACAAACCTTATCTTGGCAGATGTCAAGCATGCGGCACACAAGGACATAGTGCCAAGTATTGTCCACAGTTCCGTCTTGTTCGAGGTGCAGCAACGCCACCACAAGCGACTGCCATGCGACCTCAACAGTCTTGGAACTCTCAACAACTCAACCTGGCGTGGCATCCTCAAGCTAATCAAGCAATCATGCCTTCTCCGATGAATCAACCAATCATGTCTGATGCATCTACATGGCTCTTTGATAGTGGCGCTTCCCACCACATGACATCTGACTTGGCTAATCTGTCTCTCCACAATCCTTACAGTGGCGGTGATGGTGTCTTACTTGGTGATGGGTCAGGCCTCAACATCTCCCACACTGGTTCTTTATCTCTTCCTTCTTATACAAAACCTTTCTTTCTTAATAGTGTATTATGTGTTCCATCGTTACAAAAGAACTTAATTTCTGTGTTTCAATTATGCTCAACTAATGGGGTTGCTGTCACGTTTACTCCAACTTACTTTCAGGTGAGAGACTTGCAGACGGGGGCTCTTCGTCTGGAGGGCAAGCCTAAAGATGGTACCTATGCATGGCCGCTTTCAAAAACCTCTAAACCTCCTTCTCTTGCATTTGCTTCAGCTGTCAAGACCACTATGTCTGATTGGCACTCGCGTCTTGGTCATCCTGCTTTTCCAATTCTTCAAAAACTAGTTTCTATTTATCAGTTACCTACTACATCTAGTGTTTTAATGGCTTCTCCATGCACTTCTTGCTCTATTAATAAAATGCACAAGTTGCCTTTTAAAAATTCTACTTTGCGATCATCTTTTCCGCTTGACATAGTCTTTTCAGATGTGTGGACATCTCCACAAATTTCAGAAGATGGTTTCAAGTATTATGTTATCTTTGTAGATCATTTTACACGCTATACATGGTTATATCCATTGAAACAAAAATCCCAAGTGTCTGATGTTTTTACTAGATTCAAAGTCTTGGTTGAAAATCGATTTCAAACCAAACTTAGAACTCTATACACTGACAATGGGGGAGAATATATAGCGTTAGCATCCTTTTTAGCTTCTCATGGCATCTCTCATATGACAAGTCCGCCGCATACTCCAGAACATAACGGTATATCGGAGCGTAGACATCGACATATAGTCGAGACTGGTCTTGCTCTGTTATCTCATGCTTCAATGCCTAAATCGTTTTGGACTTATGCATTTGCTACGGCTGTCTATCTTATAAACAGAATGCCAACTCCGGTTTTAAATTTTCAAACTCCTTTTCAAAAGTTACATGGACATGTTCCAAATTATGAAAAACTTCGGATCTTTGGCTGCCTGTGTTTTCCATGGCTTAGACCATATGCATCTAACAAGCTTGATGCACGATCGACACCTTGTGTCTTTCTAGGCTATTCAATAACACAGAGTGCCTATTTCTGTTTTGATAGAGAAACAAAACGGATTTATACTTCGCGTCATGTAGTTTTTCATGAATCGGTTTTTCCATTCTCTATTTCTTCTTCAAAAGTTTCAACAGAGGATGATCAAGACGTCCCCACTCGCTCTCATCCTGTTGTCTCTCTTATACCGCAACCGGTTCCTCATGCTGAACCCCCACCCGCAACAAACCCACCTCAGCCTAACCCTCCTGCTACTACCACTCCCAGCAACACTCCACCTCTCGATGTTCCTTTACCTCCTCCATCTATACCACCTTCAACCCAACTTCCTCAACCTACTCGTGCGAGTACTCGTACCCGGAAACCAGTCCAGAAACTAAACCTTCATACTACCACTACCTCGCTCTTGGAACAGATTCCTAAAACAGTTGCTGAAGCCCTCAAGAGCCCCCATTGGCGCAAAGCTATGAGTGATGAGTTTGATGCTCAAACAGGGAATCATTCATGGGATTTAGAAACACTCACTGAAGCAGCTAATCATGTTAATGTTGTAGGTTGCAGGTGGATCTTCACCATAAAGAGAAACGCAGATGGCTCCATAGCTCGCTACAAAGCCAGACTTGTTGCCAAGGGTTACACTCAAAGACCAGGTGTCGATTATCATGACACATTTAGTCCAGTCGTGAAGCCGGCCACAATCAGGACCATTCTCAGCATTGCAGTTACTAAAAATTGGAACCTGCGTCAACTTGATGTCAACAATGCATTTCTTCAAGGTCATCTCAAAGAAGATGTCTACATGATGCAACCCCCAGGTTTTATTGATAAAGATAATCCCACTGCAGTGTGTAAGCTCCGGAAGGCTATTTATGGACTTAAACAAGCCCCACGGGCATGGTACAATGAGCTCCGCACGTTTCTTCTCCAGTCTGGTTTCAAGAACTCAGTAGCGGATGCCTCTCTCTTTATCTACAACAAGAATGGGGTTCTCATCTACATGCTTGTCTACGTAGATGATTTGATCATCACTGGAAACAGTCCCTCTCATACATCCCGGTTTATCGAATCCTTATCTCAACGTTTTTCTTTAAAAGATTTAGATGATTTGTCGTTCTTTCTTGGCATAGAAGTAATTAGGACAAAGGAGGGAATGCACTTGAATCAAAGTCGTTACATATTAGATCTTCTACATCGTACAAAAATGGCTGACTGTCATTCAATCAAGACACCTATGTGTTCTAACACTACTTTAACGTTGTCTTCAGGTACTCCTTTGGCTGATCCTTCAGAATATCGAGCAGTAGTCGGCAGCCTCCAGTATCTCTCATTGACGCGGCCTGACATCTCCTTCCCAGTAAATAAGCTGTCGCAGTTCATGCACAAGCCCACCACTGACCACTGGCAAGCAGTCAAGCGCATCCTTCGTTATCTTGCTGGCACAACCACACGCGGCATCTTTCTTCCAGCTCACAACACTCCTAGTCTTCACGCGTTCACTGATGCGGATTGGGCTGGGAACCGAGACGACTATACTTCCACTGGTGCTTATATAGTCTATCTTGGTCGTCACCCTATTGCCTGGTCATCTAAGAAACAAACTGGTGTAGCTCGATCATCAACAGAAGCAGAGTATCGGTCTCTTGCATCCACTACAGCTGAAGTCTGCTGGCTTCAGTCTCTTCTGTCCGAGCTTGAAGCCCCATCTCCTACTAAACCAGTCATCTACTGTGACAATATTGGCGCTACATACCTTGCTGCCAATCCGGTCTTTCATTCCAGAATGAAACATCTTGCTCTTGACTATCATTTTGTTCGACAATTTGTGCAAAGCGGTGAACTGCGCGTATCTCACGTCAACTCAGCTGATCAACTTGCCGACGCACTGACGAAGCCATTACCTCGCACACGGTTTGATTCTCTACTAGTCAAGATCGGACTCTCGAATGGCCGTCCGTCTTGAGGGGGTGTGTAAGAGTATGGAAAGTGTATAATCATTAACGTCTATCAACGGCTATATAGTCTGTAATTAGTCTATTGTATCTCCTAGAATATTGCCTTGCCTTTCTTGTGATCATCTCTGTACATATAAGAACAGAGCTCCTTACTCAATAATATTCATTCAATTCCAATACTCAATATTATGAAGGTCTATCTTACAATTACTACGAGAAAACATGTCCAAGACTCGAAGAGATCGTGAGATCTTCAATTTCACCAATGTTTGCTCTTGATCCTACAGCTCCTGCCGCCTTGCTAAGGCTTATGTTTCATGACTGTCAAGTTCAGGTTCTCTACCTTCCTACATCCATCTCTCTCTAGAATCGTTTTCAACTCGATGTTAGGGTTTTGGTTTGAAAAGTACTAATTTGTTAACTATGTTATGTATTCTATGAATACTTTGATAATTAAGTGAATAAACATACATGATCATATATGATTCTTTTGGTTATAAATAAGGACCTAGCTCGTCTAAAGTAGTGTCTTTCGGACATGAACTTGAACTTTTGTTTTTTCTGTTGTTTAATGTGCTTTTATGTATATACAAACAAAAGTTTGAGATCGATGTTTTACATGTAATTTATATATTTAGCTGTGTTCAAAAAAAAAAAAAAGGTTATATATTTAGCTAACTATGTAATTTATGTGATAGTGATTTGTATATTTAGAAGATAAACAGGACGCGGAAATTTCGCTAAGATGATCACTTTACTTAGCTAAACATGTCATGGTCCATTGGACCATTGTGTAGGAACAGGAAGTCTTGGACCATTGTGTAGGAAGCAGGAAGTCTTTTCATTTGTTTCCATGCTAGCTATAACACTCAATTTTATCATTTGTTCTCGGTCATATTTATTACAGACTGATCATCATTTAATCAGTTGTCGAAAGACAAGTGTGTGTTTACTTTGCTACTTCATTTAACAGGGATGTGACGCATCTATCCTAATCGAGCCAAGTGGGGACCAGCAGTTCACTGAGCTTGACTCAGCCAAGAACTTTGGAATCAGAAAGAGGGAACTGATTGGCTCAATCAAAACCTCATTGGAGGTCGAATGTCCTCAGCAAGTCTCTTGCTCTGACCTCATCATCCTCGCCGCAAGAGAAGCTGTCGCTCTCACTGGTGGCCCGCTCATCGCAGTGCCATTAGGAAGAAAAGACTCTCTCTCTACTCCCAGCAAACACGTGGCTGACTCTGAGCTTCCTCCCTCTACTGCGGATGTCGACTCTATCTTAAATCTCTTTGCTGGCATAGACATGACCATCGAGGAGTCCGTAGCCATTATGGGTATATACATATATTTATACTCATTCCGTTCATAAAAAAATATATACTTTATACTGTTTTCATACATATTAAAAATATAATAAATATTTATGATTAACTCTATTATTTATTTTTATTATATATTTTTCAATTATATCAACCATTAATATTTAATTAATTCAAATTTTAACTAATATTTTTTAAAAAATTACAACTTATAAAATATTATTTAAAATTTTAGAAAATCTATCTTTATAGAAGAAAAATAAATCTAATTTTCAGAAGGAATATAAAATTTATAATAAACGTATACAATTATATATAATATATGAATTATGGGCTCTATATATTTATTTCTTGTAACAATAGTTTTGGATTACACATATTTATTTCATATCATAAACACTTTTTGGTTGGTTTTGTTTGATTTGTAGGTTCACATTCAATAGGAGTGACACACTGTAACAACGTATTATCGCGTTTTGATAACGAAAACGCGACGAGCGCAAACATGGATCCACGTTTTCAAACGTTTTTGCGAGTTGTTTGCCCAGAGTTTTCTCCGACATCCAAAACAGCGGAAGCTACGTTTGTTCCCAACGACCAGACTTCGTTGATCTTCGACACAGCTTATTACGATGATTCCATCGCGGGACGTGGTAATCTGAGAATTGACTCGGAGATTGGAGTGGACCCACGCACACGCCCGTTTGTCGAAGCGTTTGCGGCTGATCAGGACCGTTTCTTCAACGCCTTCTCTTCCGCGTTTGTTAAATTGTCTTCTTACAAAGTGTTAACCGGGAATAATGGAGTAGTTAGAAGCGTGTGTGACAAGGTAGATTGACGTATATTTATAACAATAAAATATGTTATACTGTGTTAAAAAGAAACATAGTGTGAAGCATATTGTTGATATATATTGTTTGTTGATATATATTGTTTCACAAATTCATCATAAGTTACTAAACAACGAGAGCTATACCAAACTGGTTAACAGAAAAAGGTTAATATAAAGAAACTATGGCAGGAATAATACAGAAGAAAAAATTGAAGAAAAAAACAAAGAGAAGGAAGTCAGGAACAATGGATTATCCAAAACACCTCATTGTTCTCTTGACCATGTCCATAATAAGTACTGTACTGGAACCATAACTCAAGCACAGAAGAGGAAAGTGACGATTCATAATGATATTGGAGGGGGTTTGTTGCTATGGTTTAATTGTAAATCGGGGAATAAGAAACTCGGAGACCGGAGGTTGGCACCAGATGGATAATGGCCATTTGACTTTAAACCTGATGTCTTTGGCCGTACTTTATTCTTTTGCAGGTTTAGTTGGGGGAACGAGTGGCATCATTTTGATATTTATAAACAAAAGAGAGATAGAGAGTTTGAGAAATTTGGTTGCAGACAATGTGAATGGAAGATACGAAAAAATGGACCTTGCAAACTTAACAAAAACAATGGAATGTTATGATGTTTGTTTTCCTTGGAATGCTAAAAAAAATTAATGAAGCTTTGATTTCTCTGTGTATAATTCTTATTGTTAATGACACATATAATAACATTCAGATAATAATAAAACAAGTATCATGTAAGCTAAATAACAAAAAAAAATCATAAGGATGTTTAATGCGTGCTATTGATAACTATAGAATGAGCTCTTGTTAAGCTACTTTTTAAACCATGATATTATCTGCAGTAGCTTTACGTAGACATAACAAGATAGGGGACATTGATATAATCAAGCGTCGTTATAGTTAAGGGGTAATTGATATAATCAAGCGTCGTTATAGTTAAGGGGTAATTGATATAATCAAGGGGTCATAAGTTCAGACTTGCAGAGCCAGTGGAAAGACCGTTGATGTCTGCAATGCAACCCCAACCATACTATGTCATCCTCTGCACCCCAATGATTCGTTCCTCATTTTTGCATCTGATGGTCTTTGGGAACATTTGAACAACAAAGAAGCAGTTGAGATTGTACATAACCATCCCCGCTCTGTAAGTTTCTAGAGTAACTTGTCTCTCTAGCAAATTGTCTACTTGCACCGAGGTCCAGTACAAATGTGATAAGCATATCTCTGATCATAGAAATAATAACTATGTTTAACCAAGAAACACACAAAAAGAAAGAAAAACGGACGAATATATAATGAAAAAATTGAAAATCAGATTAAGCTTTCTAGGCTGCGTTATGCATCAAAAAGAAGTTGAATGTCAATCAACAACTCAGAGCCCAGTGCATATTCATCACCTTTTCTTTCTTTCTTTTTTATCAAATTCATCACCTTTTCTAATTAGGATTATTAACATGAAAACAAATGTGTAAAAAAATATTAAGGATCCTCAGAGTCAAAATGCTTATAGCGTTTCATCAATAAAAATCAGGTCTCAAAGATTTCATGCCATCATTGGATCCTTAAAGAAACATGCAAAAAAAAAAAAAAGAAGAACGAATAGATATAAAATCTAGCAGGAGCTTATTCGCTACGCCTGATTTTACATAGGCAAAGCGACTCAGCGCCCTTGCTAAAATTTATCGCGACCCTAGTAAAACATCCCATAGATATCAAAAACTCTACAAGATAATCAATCTAAGAGGCGAATCTAATCAAAGAAAAAAAGATTATTCACATATAAAAAAAAGGTAATTTACAGCATACATACACGGGAGAGGTTGGACAAAAAACTCTGCTGAAAGTGTTTCTTATTTATACATGGGATATGATAGAGCTAGGGTTTTGTGGCCGTTAATGGGCCTTAGTGAAATTGATTAACGGGCCTGCCTCAAAGAAAACCCATAACTTTGTATAAGTCCAGTTAGATTTTTTTCTATAGGTCCGTGTTTCTATCTTCAAACAAAAACAATATTATTATTCAACAGGATAGGATAGTGCATCACATGGGGGAAGAGAAGGACTATAGTATAAAAATGCGATTAGTTGCTTTCCCTTTTGTTAACAAAAAAAAAAAATCATCTTTCCTCTCCACATCCTTTCTGACACCTCACCTCTTCTTCCTCCGTCCCGTTCCGTTCTCCACAAAAAAGGTAAACACTAATCATTAATCATCTCTCTCGATTATATTCATCTCTTTGATTTTTCGATTCTTCCTCGATTCCGATCCATCACCTCTGACTTGATCAGCGATTGAATGGACTCCATCTCTCCGCTTTCTAATCAGACGACGACGACGACGAGCTCTAGCTCCGATCTCTCTCGCCGTAAGCGTAGGAAGAAATCTCCACCGTCTCCGCCTCCATCGTTGGAGAAATGGAGATCGGAGAAGCAGCAACAGATCTACTCCACGAAGCTCGTCCACGCTCTTCGCGAGCTTCGAATCAGCCAACCGTCGCCAAATCCTAACGGCAGAGCCGTGCGCGAAGTCGCCGACAGAGCGTTAGCCGTCGCGGCTAGAGGCAGAACGCTATGGAGCCGAGCGATACTCTCCAAAGCGGTTAAACTCAAGTTCAGGAAACACAAACGGCAGAGAATCGCGAACCCGGCGTTGACTCAGCCGGTAATCGCAACCGGGAGTCTCAGGTCGAAGAAACAGACGGTTATGAGGATTAAAGCGAAAGGATTGCCAGCTGTACAGAGGAAAGTTAAGGTTTTGAGCCGGTTAGTTCCCGGTTGCCGTAAACAGACGTTACCGGTGGTGTTGGAAGAGACTACTGATTATATAGCGGCTATGGAGATGCAGATTCGCGCCATGACTGCTCTTCTCTCCGCCGTCAGCTCTCCGACAGAACATGAAGAGGAGGGACAAACACATGTGCTTGGTTAGTTGGCCAAACTGTCTTTTTCCTTTTTTTTCTTTATCAAAAATTAAAAAACAAAAAACAAAAAATGTTTCTCATTATTTTTTCACTGTATCGTTTGCGGGTTTGAATATTTTACTATTGTGTCATTTTACCAATTTCATCATGTATATCCATTTTTTTTATCTTGAATATCTCTGTTACAGTGATTGAGCTCTGTAATCGTAATAAATTTCAGTTTCTTGATAATCGTGGAAGTACATTTCAGTTTAATCAAAGATAGCTGTACATGATGACAAGATCGAGTTAATGTTTAGGTGTTTGGTTAATTAATGAGATATGAATTGGAGGGCAAATGCAACAATGGGAGATATGCTTAAAGATTTTTGTTTTGTTATGTTTGGAGTTAGGTTGGTGATTGGAATTGAATTCGCTTTGTTATATGACACTTATATGATTGTTTCTTTTTCTTCTTTTGTATATGGTTATTTGGTTAGATTTTGGTGATGTAAGAAGGTTAAAAAGGAAATAAAAAAACTAGAGAATAGATCACATGGCTGAGAAAGACATAAAGACATGAACATAAATGACTCAGTCACATGCTCCGTTTTGCATTTCCTTATGTTTGATTCCTCTAGAAGAAAAGTATTACTTAGGTAAAAGAAAACAAAGTGAATAAAAAACTCAAACTAAAAGGCAGTAAAATCTTCTTCTTTGTCTTTGGTCGGCCAAAAGGCACTGACTTTGGTGAAACTGTTAGTAACAGTGATAGCAAAAACAAATTAAAAAAAAAGAAAAGCAAATTCATGAAACATAATGTGTTCTGACACATGTCATGTGGTTTTACATTATCTCCAACTTTCAATACTTGTACACTAACCCCACCAACATCTTATATTTTTGTTGCACATGTGATGCATTCAATTGTCTAGACAATGAAAATCTTCGAATAGATATACTTCAGAAGATATGTAGTAGAGATCATCCTTTTAATTACTTAACAGTATACTCTGACCACATAATAACAAATATTGTAGGATTTAGTAAAGTACTTTATTCTAAAATAATTACATTTCATTTACATCGACGAAGTATTACTCCTACGGATATGTTTGTAAATATATTCAGTTAAACTTTTATTTTATTCAGTTAAACTAATATTTCCAGCATTATTTCAATAGTAGTATTGAATAGCTGCAATTTGCGTATATTAGCCTAAACTATTCCGTACCCAAGTAAAATGTGCAAGTGATAGCCAAGTTTGAATTGAAATCTTAAATTGGTGTAGTCGTAAGAAGAGGGTTAGGACCTAAGAATAGCCATGTAAAAGACAAATTTATATCGACCACAAAAATAAAGAAGGTAGTAAGAAAGAGGAGAGCACATGGGTTAAATGATTTGGTGTAGCCGTCGACTCTGAAACGTGTATAGTGTCGCTATGAGAGCTTTAAGCTGCTTTCCGTTAACCTCATCTTTAATTTGATTGAAAATAAAGACTATTTATTGGTGTTATTCCAATCACCTTTTTATTGTCAACTATTCGAGTAACTTAGTTGTCGGTTTAGATACACTGTATACAGTTTGTATGGTCATAGATTAGCAAGGAATAAAACTACAATAACACAAAGGGAGAGGGAATACCTTTGATTTTCAAAACATCATGCTTCAACAAATTATTGGTTTCATCCTTAATCAGGATTAATAGTGGCTGTAGAAACTGGTATATATCAACTTGTATATCGCAGAATGCATTCATATAACTTTTTTTTTACTCATAAATTTGATAAACCCTTTTTTTTGTTGCTAAACCATTTTTATATCAACCAAACGTTGATTTCATTTGAACTTTCAGTTTTTTTTTTGTTAACTACAAGAAGTCTGAGCCTTAAATCATAATTTCTCCATATCCAAAATAAGCATTTGCTAATACCAAAAACATGATATAAATCATTTTTTACGATTTCAAACTACGGACATAACATCAACCCATGCGCTTAGACCAATAATATATACTCCCTCTGTTTCTTAATATTACATATTCTAAAAAAAAATTGTTTAAAAAAGATCCATTTTTTACATTTCCAAGACATGTTTTATTAACTAATTGCAAATTTCAAAAAACTTAATTGCACTTACTGAGTTGTTATTGGTTTAAAATTATGAAACAAAGATAAACACAAAAAATATGCAAATTTAATGTGTTTTATTAAAATGTGTGAAAATTTAGAATATGTAACATTAAAAAACAGAGGGAGTAATATATAATATATAATATATAATATATATATGTATATTGTGTTTGTGTGTGTGGCCATGGGAAATAAACTTTACATTTGCATTTTAACGAAACGGTATAATTACAGTTTCTAATCTATTAATTTAAAGTCATATTTTTATCTACTACTAGATCCTTTTGTCCGCGCTACGCGCGGATTGTGTGTATTATAAATTTTATAGTATTTTTATATTTGGAATTTTTATAGTATTTCTCTTATAAATCATAGAATATAAAAGATAATAAAACAGATGATAACTTTAATTTTTTTCATTGCAATTTCTTGAATTGAAGAACTTCACATTGTTTTCATTATTTTGTCTCATATTAAATTTTTGTAACTTTTTCTAATCAGTTCTTATTTAAAGTAGTGTTAATTATTAATCTGTACACTAATTTAATATATGAAAAATATTATTGTAATAGTATTTGAACTTTTTTGATCCAAAACACTTGTAATCATCAAATATTAAAATAAACAATAACTTGATTTTTCTTTTGTTCCAAAATTGTTACTCCTCTCAAGCCCCATAAAACAAACTGTTTTAATTAATAGTTTGATTTATTTTTAATTAATTGTATCACTAAAATTTTGAGAGTATAAATTCAGTTTTAGTTTGGGGATATAATTTAAGTTATCTTTTAGTTAACACGTTACTATTTATTTTATAACAATTTGGAGTAATTTATTTCATATGTTTGTATATTATTTGAATCTCAAAAACTATATGATGCACTGACTTTTTGTGACAAATCAAATTAATGATTCCATTAGTTTTTTTCACTAAATCAATTCCATGTAGTTAATAGTAACAGTAACAGCTTCGCCATAGAAGAAGTGTACGTTATTTGATATAGGTGAATTTTGCAAGATTAAACTTGGAAATAGAGAGAAGATGGTCTATTTGTCCAAAAAAAGAGAAGATGGTCTCATTCAAGATTAAAGATGTCAAATGGTTTGTGATTGTATACAAAAATATATTATAAAAATAATGTTAAAAATATTAGAATATAAAACTTAAATAATGATAGAATTTCAAATTTCTAATATTATTAAACGAAACTTTAGTTTTAATACTTATATTCAAATCAGCCATGTTTAATTTCTTACAATACATAATTTAAAAATAAAAAAAATTATAATATTATTACGACTGAAAACTAATAGGTCTATATGGCCCATCGATTTGTTTTGTTAACTTGATTTATGATAGATGATAATCTGAAAAAATTATATGGTGCAGATATGCTATCATGTCCTATGTGATTGAGAGAACAAAAAGCAAGACAAATGAATTATGTAAACTATTTTTCGAAGCCCACCATTTGATATTGTTGCTTACATCCATGATCTCATAAGCATGTGCTTGGTACCATTGCTTCTGCCTCTAAATTCGGTCATGCCATCCCTAAAAGAGATGACCTCAGTCAAGACGATCCCGTAAAACCCATCCATCGTTAGTATTGGAAGCAGTATCATAGTTGCACTTCACCATACCGTCAATTGGACGTTCCCAACTTGTATGTGATAACAAAAAGCTCAACATCAATTTGTTAATGAAGTTATAACTGTAGTCTTCACCCATTCATCCACCTTTGCATTAGCCGTTCCCCATATCCTTTGAGGTTGTTTGGTTGCACTTCCTTTTCCTGACTGTAAAGTAAACAGTCAATAGCAGTATCATAATGCACTTCTTTTAAGCTAAACAAATGTAGTATCATATACAAGCTTATATATCAATAGCAGGTTAAGTAAAGTACATTTAGTAAATCAATAGATTAGCCAAACTCAGAGTAACCATCAACAATCAAAACTCTTCATTTTAAATGCTGCAGAAAAATAGTTCTCGAGCCCATATATTTTCAGTATTCTGAATCGATAACTAAACATATTGTAAGATACATTTCATATAAATACAAACTAAACGTTATATTGTTGGTTTTATATTTCCATTGAAAATACCTATATTTTTTCTTAACATTTCAATATATTTTGATATATTTAGTAAAATTATATAAAAAACCACATATAAATTCTATGAAACATAAAAATATAAATCAAGTAATATAATAAAAACAATGTGAAAGTCAAATTTCTAAAAAAAAAATTAATGTATATACGGTAAAATAAAATATATTTTTAATTTATAAATAAAAATAGAAAAATAGAAAAAAAAAACTAAAAAAGAAAAAATGGTAAATTAATTTCTCTATAAATTAATAAAATTTCAAAGTCCCAACATTATTAATTTATAGAGGTTATACTGTATACGGTGATGTGTTTCAACTGAGTAAGTAATGATGGTTTCTTGAAGAGGCATAGATATCTTTGATTGAGAGGAGGGATGTGGAGAGGTACAAAGAGTCTTCACTTGATGAGTTATTAGGGAGCATTGAAGTGCCATTGTTGTAGTCGTAGGAGTTACACCGGTGAAGTTGGATAGACGAACAGATTTGGAGTCGCTGGAGACGTCTGAGGCAAGAGGCTAAGGAAAAAGACGCTATAAGTTATACAATAGACTGACTATTTTGATGGGTTTGGATGGTTCGAGACCCATCATCTAAACATTCTTGATGACGTGGCAGTTTGATTGGTGGAGAATATTTTGTCCTTTGTGGCACTCATAAGAAGCCTCAAAATTAGTTGCTTTTATATAGTAGGATTAATTAAACAAAAAAAAAATATTTACTATTAACAAGTCATAGTAGAATCAATTAAAAAATTAATTAATATATACTCCCTCTGTTTTTTAATGTTATATATTCTAACTTTTTCACACATTTTAACAAAACACATTAAATTTGCATATTTTTTTGTATTTATCTTTGTTCTATAATTTTAAGCCAATAAAAATTCAGTAAGTGCAATTATGTTTTTTGAAATTTACAATTAATTAATAAAACATGTCTTGAAAATATAAAAAATAGATCTTTTTAAAACAAATATTTTTTCTAAAATATGTAATATTAAGGAACAGAGGGAGTATGATATATTTGACTATTTACATTAATAATAAACTTACTATAAATTTGATTTCTTTAGTTATAACAAATTCTGTTGAAAATGAATTTAACTAAATCATACTTTAAAATTTTAATATTTTTATAAAGTAACGTATTAATTAATTTAGTAATTAGTAATATAATATTATTATAAATCAATGTTAACTAAAATTTATATAATAAAACAAGAAAAAAATTATATAATATTTTTTTATAAATTCTATAATTATATTCTGTATTATATAAAATAAAAGTGCTATAAAATTAAATATGACAAAATTATATTAAATAGGTAAATTAATAAAAAATATTTTTTTGAAAATTGTTTCATTTAAATAAATTAACACTCATCATTAAAATGAGTTAAAATTCGTAAACTATGTAATTTTTTATACAAAAATAAATTTCTTAACATAGGTTAAATTTTATATATATATATATATTTGAAACTCTGAACAATATATTGTTTAAAATGTTTATATACAAAAATATAATAGTATATAATAACCTTCAGTTCATATACTATTTAAAAATATGCTATTATTGAAATTTTAGTAATTCATTTAAAATATTAATGCAAAATCAAATTTGAGTATAGATTTAATTATTCTTTTAGTTATACAAAATCTGTTGAGAAAAATTTAGAAAAGATCACCAAAATTCGAATACTTTTATGAAATATTATATTAGTTGGCTTCAATTGGTAACCGTTGAATTGAATGGAACAATGAATAAAACATGAAAAAAATATTCAGTCGAAGAAATGAAAAATCTAAAAATATATGAATTTGTGTTCATTTCATTCCTCATAGAAATTAGAGAAGTAGTTTTTCCTTCATATTTTCTTTTCATTCAAAAGGAAATGAAAGGAGTAGAATGGACCCATGAATCTATAATCTGACAAAAAAATCAACATAAATGGTATAAAACTTGAGGAATAGAAATTTCGCCATCATTGTTGGGGGCGAGGAATGTTAGGGCTAGTCTCTCGCCTCTTTATGCGGAAATGGAAGCGTTGCTCTAGGCAATGGAATGTATGAGGAATTTACGTCTATTTCAGGTTACGTTTGCAACGGATTATTCTCAATTGGTGAAGATAGTTTCGGAACCAGAAGAATGACCAGTTTTTGCAAATTATTTGGAAGATATCAAGATCCTAAAAGAGAGCTTCACCCGATCAGAGATTATCTATGTACCACGGACGCAAAATTCAAAGGTGGATAGTCTAGCACGCAGTGCTAGAAAACAACTGTCTTTTATCGTTCAAATGGATGCAGATCACCCGGTTTGGTTTACACAGTCAGTATGAGTCTGTATTGTTGATGACAAAAAAAAAAGAAAAAAGAAATTTTGCCATCATTGTTTTTCCTAAATTGTGGTCACAGTAGAAGCTGTTGTGTAATTTTGTAAAGTTTTCTTGACAAAATATAAAATTTTGAAAATAAATATTCAAATTCAAAATGATAATATTTTAAAATTTTAAAATATAAAATCGTAGCTATTAAAAATAGCCTTTTGAAATGCACCAGGAAAAACAAACTATATATGCTGTAAAAATAAAAGTAATCTTGTATTTTGAAATCTTAACTAAGAGAAAAAAAACTTAATATCATATTATCCAAAAATATCATATATCAATAAAATTTACTAAAATAATATGATAGATGATACTATGTATAAAATTTACTAAAATAATATTGCTATATTATTTAAATAAAATAGTGTTTTACTTATAAATTCCGTAAAATACTAAAATGATTTTTTTGTCAGCGTAAAATATAAAATGATAGATGTTAAAATTATATTTTTATAAACACAACATGTAAATATAAATTGCCTTAAACATATTTATTTTATATAATATAAATAAATTTCAAATGTATTATATAAAAAATGTATAAACTAAATAAAAAACATATTTTGAAAGAGATTCTCTATGTGATTGTTTCAGATTGTTATTTTATTGTACTTAACTTAAAAATATATTCGTAAGTAAAAAACTAATAATAAAATAAGATGTACTAAACAAATCACTATATATTAATAATACCGAATAAGAAACATAAACAACAATATTATAAAATTACACAATATATTACATTAGAATAGAAATTATATTATTAAAATATTTTATAATAATATCAAATATATTTATAAAATATCCGCACAGACGTACGGGTTAAAATATAGTTATTTGTTTAGTACGGTGTGCGTACAGCTGAACCAAATTACAATATGTTCATGCACCAAAATCTGATGCTCGATATTTAAGGGATGTATTTAGACAATTTTATCAATAAAGATGGCAAGATGCATGACTTATCAGATCATATAAGTACACAGCAATTCTGCGTTAGTAAATTATAGACATTGTTAGTTACAAAAAAAAAAATATATATATATATATATAGACATTGTTTATCAAGACGGTTCCAGTTTCACAATGACGGGCAGCATGTGGTGTGCCGCTGTCCTAACCATACACGAGCCACTGACCATTCTTATTCGCAAGTGGGTCACATCACCTGTTGGACCACACGTGTTCTCAGATTATCCACTTCTTACTATCCATAGTAGGGAAACAAAATACGCTCATTTGAATCTTTTTTCTTTATCTTACGTCCAGCTGAATCTATGCAATGCAATGTTTTGTACTATATATTCAATGTAGTCTTTGATGCAAATGCAATGTTTTTTTCAAGATGTGATCATTAATGTTTAGTTGAGCAACTATTGGATGATATATATTTCTCATGAGAATATGATTATTCTTAGAATGTATATGTGGTTTTTACAAGCCCAACGTATACGACAAGAACAAAACGTTAGATTCACAACAAGAACAACAAAAACAAATATTTAAATAGAAAATGTAGATAGGAATTATGGTAAGTTGCTGTGTTGAAACAAGAGATGGGCATTTCTCTGCTGTCTCATCTCAATCCACGACAAAGTTTGTTGGATTGTCAAGTAATATACAAATCTAAGTTACAAAAATGTAATATACAAATCTTTTTGTGACAAAAGTAAATACAAATCTTCTTTTCTTAATTTCTTGTTAAACAAAAATATTTTGTTTGTCAGCATTAATTTCCGATATCAATTACTATATGAAATATATTTGCTCAGCATTGTTTAATGTATTTACCAGGCTGTTTATGATAGCAGTCTACTACTAGTAGTAGTAATTTTGTAATTGTTGGGTCAAAACTAATTTTGTAATAATACATATGTATTTTGTTATAGTTAGAATTTAAGATCCATTCATCATTGTCATGGTGTCGGTTCTTGCCTCTACAAACATTTTTTCTCTTTGGTTTTAACGTCTACAAACAATTGTAATAGATGTTTTCAGGGTCGGTCCTGGGAAATGCGTAGTGAAATATTTACAACAGATCTCTAATTTTTTTTAAAAAATTACATATGAATAGATCCCCGAAAAAAATTTTAAGTTTTCAAATTTGTAAAAGAAATTTTTTTACATAGACATAGCCATATGCTTTTAAAATCTCAAAGTCGGCTCTGGATGTTTTCAACCAGGACGGTATAGTGGTATATAAGCTTACGTGAATAAAGTTTACCTAAACAACGCCATGTCTATTCTATTGGCTAGAACTCTAAATCATAGATACATACTAATTGACGAGGGTTTCTAGTGAGTAGAATTCTTATAAGTGGGGATAAACTGACCAATTTATGGCGGTTAAGTAATTAAAGATCCATGTTAGTTGAAGCCTTGATGGAGTATGGTTTACTCATATCTGACAATAATTTTAATCATAGTTTTACCTGAAATGATAACAAAATACTTCAGACTGGCCTGAGAAACTCATGCTCGCCAAAAGGGATACTTGCATATATATATATATATATATATATATATATATTAACAAGGTACATTGTTGATACGCAGAACTAATAATTAAACTGAGTAACACTTGTAAAATAAGTGATAATTCAACTTCCGTTTGATCTAATCCAATGCATAAAAACCAATATAGCTCAAGGCTGACATGCTACGAGAGTAGTGGACAAGTGGTTGTTCTTTCCTTTGTTCTCCACAGTCACCTTTTAAGAAAGCCACTTTTTGATAATCAATTATCGAGTGGCATTTAGATCCCTAGACTTTGATTAAGCGCGGGTTAATCATAGTCTAATTAAACTTGATTAGTTATAAATAATAGATTCTAGAAACATGCGCTAGCAAGGTGGTCAATTCGTCATTTTTATTAATTAATTATTTTTTAAACCATTTCCAATTCACTTTTATTTTTATATTTTATTAAAAAAACTCTATTATAGAAGTAAAAATGCTTTAATGTATGCTTTTTTATAATAGAGTTTTTCTATTTATAAGGAAAATATAGAGATATGTTATTTTCACTTCTAAATATATAGGTAAAAAAACTTTCAAGTAACTTTTCTCCGTATTTTTCTCTAAAATAGAAAAATTATAGAAGTATACATTAAAGATGCTCTAGATTTTCTAAAATTCTCCATACACTCATCACTTATTTGAGACTTGAACTTACAAACTAAAATAACACCATTCGAGTCTGCTACTAAACTTGATTATGATTTTGTTTCATCCTGGTGAGTTGTTATTATCTAGTAGGCAATCACTAAATCAAGAAAGATAACAGAAATCAATTAGGCCATCTTATTTATATAAGTTGGGAAAAACAGAACAGCGACTTGTTCATTTGTCTACAAACACACAGAAAATAGAAAAACATTGTCCAAAGCTATTTAAAACGCACGTGGGTAGGACCCTTGCCTGTCTAGTTTTCCAAAAAGCCGTAAAACACGAAAACAACCTGCTTGTGGGTAATAAGAGCAGCTCCATCAATTAAATATCATAACAATTTCTAAGAAAAAATAATAAAAATATTATAGTTACATAATTTTTTGTTTTAATTTTTCTTTATCAGATGAAACATTAGATGATTGACAAGTGTTATTTAAGTTTCGTAAGAGTTCTAAAAATTTGATCTTTTAGAATTTTTTTCCCTTTCTTTTTCTTGTTTTAATTTTTTTTTTAATTATAAGAACTCATCCCTATCCCACCCATGGAAATCCTCTTAACTATGATGATAACATTATTAATGAATATTTTTCCTAGAAATTTTAAGGCTAGAAGCCAAAAATGAAAAAATGGCTGAAAATTATGTTGGTGGGGCTATTCGAATCCAGGTTTAGGGGGCGATTGGTTTTCCCGCTACCACCCGCTACCACCCGCAAACGCAGCTTTTGCGGTTGGTAGCGGTTGTCGGCGGTTTGCAACAATCACTCAAATCGCTCTAAACCGCTTCAAACCGCTCCGAATCTCATAAATTCAAAAGCTGGCTCCAGCTAGCGTTTGCGGTTGCGGGCGGTTGCGCGAGGGTAAAATTTTTTTCTTTTTTTCAAAATAATATATATACAAAAGTAAAAATATTTAATAAAAAATTTAAAATTGAAATTATTAAAATATATCTATTATATTTTAATTAATATTATAAATTTTATAATAAAAACAATTTCAATAAATTTTTAAAAATTAAAATTATAACTTTCTAAATATAAATTTTATATTTATTATAATTTTATGATTTTTGATATTTTTATAATTATATTAAATGTAAATATAATTAATTTATTATTTGACTGTTACCGCATTTGGTAGTTAACCAGTCATAAATCACCCGCAAACGCACCAATTTTTAACTGCAGTACCAGTCGTACAAATCTCTTAAAACCGCTAGAAACCGCAACCGCCCGCATCCATAAACTCTTGCAACCGCAACCGCAACTGCTGCGTTTGAACCAGTCAGACCCTTAGTATACAAATAAAATGGCTAATCAACCACTGTACTAAGACACATTTTTAAGAAAATGTGGCCGCTTTTGTTGATAATAATTGGTGGCCGGAAGCCATTGCTTCTACTGCTTGGGCCTAGGCCCGGCTCTGGGTGTAACTTCTCATCTTAATAAAATACTAGATTTTGACCCGCGCTTGGAAAGCGCGGGTTTTTTGGATTACATTATAATACAAAGTCTTATTATATCGAAAATATAATCTTTAACAATTGTATAATCTACGAATTAGTTTATTTGAGATTTTAATGTACACTTTTACGTAAGTTTCTTTTAGGCCTGAGAACTATATCCGGATCAAAAAAACAAACCGAACCGACCCGAAAATATAGGTTTAGTTCAGGTCCAGAGAAGATAATCTATTGGGTTTTTTTTGGACCCGCAGGTCTTTGTTTGAGTCCGGGTCCTACCCTAGACCCGATCATAAATATGTTGTGTTTATTAAGTATATTTGGATATTTCGAATATGTTTCCGGTATTATGGATATTTTTTTAAAGTTTTTGCTTTATGATTATAGTTTTTGATTTCAGGTAAACTTTCAAATTAAAAAAAAAATTGGGTATTTTTCAGTTCATCCTGTCAGATTTTGAATTTTTAGGTAATATAACATATGTGGATCCATTACGTCCATATCAGGTACAATAACCTTTTGATATTAATTTTTAACGTTATTTCCAAAAACATGGTTAATGAAATATTTTTCTGAGTAAAGGTATCATAAGGAATAATATTAGGATATGTTAAAAATATTTAAAATATTGTATGGTTAGAATGATTAATGGTATTACCAAAAAAAATAGTTATACATGACTCCAACAACTTTTTTATATTTGATTTTCTAAGACCATTTCTCTTTTAATAGTATTGATTCGTTTTTATGTGAAAATATATAAAAATATAATATCTAAACCAATAATTTTCAAAATCGTGAATAATCAATATTTATATCGTGAAGTCTGGTTAACTTTAACAAAACCAATGAATTTCTACATTTTTGAATATTTTTCAGATTTTTTAGATATTTCGATTTTCTTTAGGATCCTAAATACCCGAACATATGTGGACCTATTACGTCCATATCAGGTCCAACAACCTTTTGATATAGATTTTTAACGTTATTGTACAAAAACATGGTTGGTGAAATATTTTTCTGAGTCAAGGTATCATAAGGAATAATATTAGGATCTGTTCAAAATATTTAAAATATTGTATGGTTAGAATGATTAATGGTATTACCAAAAAATAAATAGTTATACATGACTCCAACAATTTTTTTTATATTAGATTTTTTAAGACTATTTCTCTTTTAATAGTATTGATTCGTTTTTAAGTGAAAAGTATATAAAAGTATAATATCTAAACCAATAAATTTCAAAATCGTGAATAATCGATATTGATATCGTGAAGTCGGGTTTACTTTAACAGAACCAATGAATTTCTACATTTTTGTGAAGTTAACATAAATATTCAGAAAACTCATTTTTAAATATGAAAATATCTATCAAACTATAGACGGTTGAAAGTTTAGTATATCATATGATATTGTAGTGGGAAAGTTTATATATGATATGATTACTTTATTATAAAGGAGAGATGAAGTTAGAATGTACACATATATGTCGTGTAACTTTTCTTGCTTTAAATCATATATTATATGATAAAAATGATAATATAAAATATTAGTTTTAATGCTTTTACTATTAAAAATCAAAATTATAAATATAGTATATTAGTGATTAGGATTTAGGAGTGAGATTTGAATAAATAAAAGAATTAAATAAATTATTGATAGAGAAATATATGGTAATATATTGTTAGTTTAAATTTAAGGTAAGACTAAAAAATAATGAAATAAATGAAAGGGTCCAAACAACTTTTATAGGTAGATTTTTTTTAAAACTCCTTCTCTTTTAATAGTATTGATATTCAATATTTACAAACCGATTAAACCGTGAACAAGATTACAAGTGTATTGAATAAGTTCTTATTTTTATAAACCAACAAAGCAAAAAAGGAACGGGATTAAGCCGCATTGATTAAGTTATTTTTATAAACCAACAAAGCAATTAAGGAACGGGATTAAGCCGCAGGAAAAAAAGTTATTTTTGAGTTCATTTTCTAGGATGAATATGTAGGTTCACCAGCCAATAATATTTACTTATTCTATATTTAATATCTTTAAAAAATAAAATAAAATATTATCAAGTTATATTATGTTTTTAAAATATAAAAAAAATAGTACTAGTTACCGAAAAAAAATTTAAAAGTATTTGTAACGCCGTCAGGAAAACACTAAATTCTTAACCCTAAATTTTAAACCCTTGGGTAAATCCTTGGATAAATTCTAAACCCTAAATCAAAAACACTAAACGCTAAATTTTAAAAACATTAAACTCTTAATCATGATCCATAAACCCTTGGATAAATCTTTAGTTTATCAAAAAGGTTAAAGGTTAGTGCTTAAAATTTAGTGTTTAGTATTCAGGGTTTAGTATTTTCTTTTTTAAAAATTTTCTTTCCTTAACAACTACTACTATTTAAAATTCTCCTTTTTTAACAACTACTACTATTTTTTATTTATTTTTATCTAAGGGTTTAAAGGTTAGGATTAAGAGTTTAGTGTTTTTGATTTAGGGTTTATGATTTATCTAATGATTTAGGATTTATCTAAAGGTTTCTTTTTTGCCGACGGCGTTAAAAATATTTAAAAAAAACTTTTTTTTGTAACTAATACTATTATTTTTATTTTAACATAATATAACTTGATAATATTTTGTTTCTTTTTTTTAAAAAGATATTGAATATGAAATAAAAAATACTATTGATTGGTGAACCCAAGAATAATTCGGAAAAACTTGCGAACTAATTGATTATTTCAGGTGTTTCCTAAACTTTTAATAGGTTTTATATGTATAAATATTGAATTGACGATGATATTATCATAATCTACTCTATTAAAATAGATACTAATTTTTATCTACGATAAAAAAATCCTAGTAAGACTATCTCATAATAATTAATATCTAATAAATATTACTCCCATTGTTTTAGGTATTAATTTAAGTATCCTATATTTTCTGAATTTAAATACTATACTAATATCTCTATAACAAACAAACCATATTTCCTAACTGTCTTATTATCATATTCAAAGAATACATAAAAATCTTGAAAGTTGCTTATTTATTATTATATTATACTAAATTGTTAAATAATATCCCGTAAATTGACTAAATGATATTTATAGCCTTAGAAATTATATTTATTCTTCTATGTTTAACCATATAAGAACTAGGATGTTAGGGACACAACAAATAGAAGCTGAATTAAAATACTACTTATTTAGAATACAACACAATAATTCAAGTAAAGCTATATTTACCAGAAAATATATTTATAAATTTAAATACGTGGTCGAATCCTAGATTGTAACATCATTCAAGTTGCTTCACAATTTTTTTGGTAATCTTTGGTTCATATATATGAACCATATATGTTTAATTAAAAATGTTTTCAATTTCAAGATTTCCAATCAAATCAGATTGCAATTGGGTTTAGCTATGGATAACAAAATTTTTTGTTAAGTACTAATTATTAACATATTAGCATATTGTCATTGATAAAATCAGATACGATAGCAACATCATAGTAAATAACCGAACATATAATCTACTATTTTAACTTCTATAAAAAATATTTTGCCAATTTTGTAAACTAAATTAAAGAAGAAACAAGAAATAAATCTAAAACCGTGTTTTAACGCGGATGTTTATTTTAAGGTAACCATGTTTTATGTCTAATGACTAATCGGTCGATCATGTTATTGGTATGCATGAACGCGTTTAGTACTACGATGTAGATTTCTCGTTGAAGAACCATTACATTATTTGAGCCAAATTGGAATGTTTTCTGACTTACAAGAAATAGCCGGATCTTTATGTTATTAAACTATCACGTGAACTGCATGGATCGAAATTCAAATCCAAACTTTTTATTTAATTGTCATATTATGTCAAAGGAGACTCAAACCTTGAAAGAGTGTTAACATATTTATTTAGCCTATAACTTAACCACAATCGTGCGGCCGTGCGGGCACAAATACAATATCTTCCGTTAGCTATATGTTTAATCAATTAAGTGTTAAAAAAAAACTTGTTATATGATAGACAATTCAAATTCCTTTCCTCCTGATATAAAGAAGAAGAAATATTTATTTATCTGAAAGTGATAAAATTATTTTGTTACGTTGTACTAATGAATCAAACCCTTCCCATTGGGACAATGGAGCAATGAAGGATGGGCTCTAACACAAATATATTCTTGTTAGGCCTGAATTTAGTAAAAAGGGATATTGGTCCTGTAAGACAGTAACCAATAGACCCAATAACAATGCAGTCAAGTTTGGACCTTCTACACGCGTCTCGGTTTATAAAAAGAAGTCTTGACAAAAAAAAAAGTTCGAGTACCCAACTACAACTTCGGATGAAAAGGTTAGAGCCTTAGAGGCCACGTACCATGTCCTTGAATAAGTACCCACAATAAGAGCACTTAACAATATTTTAAAATAAATATGAACTTTTACAAATATGACTTTGGCATCACTATTTATGGAAATGTTGGTTGATGAATGGTGTGCTACGCGAAACGTCTAAACGTGTCAGTTAAGCATATAACTTTCTACTAACAATTTAGAGAGATGAGCCATGCGGACGAAGACACATGTACCAATACTAGTAATTTAAAATATGAGATTGGGATGATATTGGAGGAGTGGCGATGGCAGTATCATCACCAAAAAGAGCACTAAGAAGTTGCCGCCCCACTTTGTTCACTATTGTTCACACACATCGGTCAAAGGAAGCTACTAGAACTTACGTGACTCTTACGTTTCCATTACGCTCAGTTCCTTATAAATACATACAAATGCCAACATTCTCTCCATATACACCATCAAGTGATACAACCTCACAATTAAACGGCTTCTCTAGCTATCTTCATTTATTCTTAAACTTTCACAAAGAAGAATCGTTCTATCATTGACTGATTAGTTTGGTTCGTAGAGGAAGCGATGAAAATGGGAAGCCTCAAGTTCTTGGGAGGTGCTTTCTTGTTCTTGGTTATTTTTGACATATGTTTAGCAGCTAGATCACCAAGAGGTCTCGGTAGAGGCGCTGGTTCAGGTTCTGGTTATGGTTCGGGATCCGGGGGAGGCAATGGTGGAGGAGGAGGTGGCGGCGGTGGTGGTGGTGGTGGTGGTGGTGGAGGAGGAGGAGAAGGATCAGGTTCAGGGAGTGGCTACGGTTCAGGGTATGGGTCCGGTAGTGGTTACGGGTCTGGAGGAGGAAACGGTGGTGGTGGGGGTGGAGGAGGCGGCAGAGGTGGTGGCGGTGGAGGAGGTAACGGAGGTTCCGGATACGGGTCAGGTTATGGAAGCGGCTCTGGATATGGGAGTGGTGGTGGTAGAGGCGGAGGAGGTGGCGGTGGAGGAGGAGGCGGTGGTGGTGGTGGTAGCCGTGGAAATGGATCAGGCTATGGAAGCGGATACGGTGAAGGATATGGGAGCGGATACGGCGGAGGTGATAATTACGGGGACTCGCCCTAGATGCATTGTTATTGAGACATAAGCTTATTTTTACATGATAATAATGAGGTGACAGATTCTTTATCGTCACATAGACATGCTTATATATTATGTTGAGTATTCTTTCGTTATTGAAGAGAGAGATTATATAGTTTCCATTGTCAATAAAACATGCATATTTCCATGCACTATATATACAATTCTTACGAGATGTATACATCAGTTTCTACTAAATACTTTGGAATTTGGATACATCGATAACTTTTGGATACAGAAATTAGTTTGGTTCCCGCAAAAAATAACAGCACAACCCCTTAATCCAATTTTTTTTTTTTTAAAAAGAGGTCAAAATAAGTAAATCTGGACTTTAATTGCTGTTTTAACGTAAAAGGGCTTCGCCCCAATACATTATAGGCCCGAAACTTCCAAGGATTTGCCGGTGTGCAGCGCGGCAGACAGAATTTGACTGGTCTAGTCCTCGTCACAAAGGGCCTCCCCACGTGTTTCTTTCCATAGTTTTCCCCCACAATAATAAAATTTATAAACAACAATCCTCTTTGTCCAAAAAAAAAAAAAAAAAAAAAACAATCCTCTTTATGGGAAATATAATTTATAAACAACAATCCTCGTTATGGATAATTTATACAGATTTTAATATTTAATTGGGGAAGCTCAAAAATTATTAGAGACTGATGTAACATAGTATATTTTTTAAAAATGTTCATGATGTGTAGCTAAACTGATCCGCTGAAGAGAAAAAGGGTAATAAATATACATATTTTTATCTTCTAATTTTGGAGGAATAATAAACGTGGTAACAGACTGTAAGGTGTGTATGGTGTAACAAGTCGGTTTCATGGGGCCACAGTATTATTTCGGAAATGGACCGATTAAATTTAATGTTTGGATGTGAAGAGCTCCCTACCAATCAGACACCTCCATGCCTTATGATTTCTCTGGAATTATTGATTTCATTGGGGATAAAAGAAACTGGAGCTTCCTATATTTCACTATTTGTTACTGAATCTCCATAGTGCCGATTTTGTAACATTTATAATGGAGTAGAATAGCAAGAAAAAAAAAACACATCACATAAAACCCTAATACAACATACTATTGTAATGCGAAATGCTGACCAACTAAGTAAAAATTAATTAGATGAGAAGAATAAAGTGTAACAAAACGAGCTTGTTGACAAATTTGAGGCGATGAGACAAAGGAAATGTTCATCGTAATCAGATTTCAGGGGTAGTCGAAAGGTTTTTATTAGTTACGGGACTTTGGTATCTTCGACCCATACTAAAATAGAATCAAAATCACACTATTTTAATGTAATTTAACACTAATTTTTTTTCTAACCACAACACTAAACTTTACACTAAAAGCTATTTTATATTAATATATATATTATAATTTTATTTGTCATTTATTTAATTATGTATTTTATTAATAAAATAGGTGAATAGTATTTAGTTAAATGAATAGTATTTTAGTGTGGTGAATAGTGTCATACCAAATTTGGTGTAAAATTATAATGTTACACTAAAATGGTGTGATTTTTAATATCGAATTAGAAAAGGTTTTAGTGTAAAAATCGCAACAAAATAGAATTTTAGCGTTGGATTGGAGATGGCTTTAAACCGATATTTCATTAACAGCGAGGGAAGTTGAGAGAGCGGTTCTCGTTGGAATTTGTAAGTTTCAGATATTTGTAAACCGGATCAGACAGATTTATAGTAAATCAAATTGGGGCCAAATTTATTCAATGTGATATAACATGTCGTCATATTTGTCTTTCTCTACCTGATTCTGTAATTTTTTTGTAAATTCATACAAAAATTACAAAATTGAGTTTTGTATTTATGAAAAAACCAAAATTAGCGAACGAACAAATAATTGTACAAAGGGCTACAGTATATTTCAACGGATGCAAACGCATAGGATATAAAGGGAATCTAAGTGGAATAAAATAATATGTTGGCCCATATATATGCGTCGGTGACGTGAAGCTCCCTGCTAGAGAAAAGCTCAGATGCGCAATCTCAGCCTATATTTAGAACATAAACACATGTCCAAACACAATACACTCTATTACTAATTCAAAATCTGCTGTCTTTTATTATTATTTTTAAAATAACCAAATTAATTAAATTATTTCGTTGTCAAAATCCAGAATATTTCAGAACAAAATACCTACTACATATTTTTTTTTTTTGGTAGGAAACTGGGAAAAACTCCCAAACTTTATTCAAAAACAAACTTCAGATTACAAGTGAGTTAGTCGTGGCCGAGGGGGTCCAACAACATCCTCCTGCAATAAAACAACCACCTCTATCGGTGTCTCATCTAATCTATGAAAGCCAAACGGAAGAGAAAATGCTAGGTTAGCTAAACCATCAGCTAAGCGGTTTGCTTCCCTATACCTACTACATATTTGATCTCTCCTGAAAGAAAAATAAAAGCTGGAAACTTGGACGAATGTGTACAAATCAATCTTCCTTTTTTCTTTGTCCTGAATTAGTTTTTGGAATGGGTCCGAACTCGGACAAGTAACCCGCCATTTTCTCCTCGGTCTCTCTGCTCATCTCTTCAGTATCGGATCTGGGTCTCCTTCTCTTTCGTTTCAAGGTACAACAACACAAATTTCAAATATTTTTCTATTTTATTCACTCCAGTTTCGTTCATATATTTCAAGTTTTTTTGTAAGGTCTTTTACTGTTTCTAGTTAGACTCAGTTCTTCATCCATCATTCAAATACTCATCATCACTGATCAGTAATTTCGATTTAATTTTCCGGGTTCGTATTCAATTCCATTAAAATATTTTTATTCATTTTTATTTATTTTTCATTAATTTTTATGTTTTTCTCCCCAAGTCACGGCATTGGAATAAAGCAAAAACACCAGCTGTTCCTTGCTTCATGCTCGAGATTAAGCAAAAAATATATATACTATATTTTCCTTTTTAATCATAAAGCAATTAGTTTCGAATCAATGCACTATAAATATTACCTACTTTTGACAGTAGTGTCTGAATAAAAACATCAACAAAACTTCAAACTCCTTTCATCCGCTTTTAATCCTCTAATCAAGTTTTTACTTTTGTTTTTTCAACTTTATTTATCAATACCACGTGATTGTTGATTCGGTACTTATCCATATTCTACACTATGCTTAAATACAAGCATTAAAAGTATTTTCTTTATCGATTGATGAAAAATTAAAGTTTGTGATTTAGTTTTTGCAGATTTATTTCGAGGAGACGTGACGTTAGCTGTAATTCATTCTTTACTTGCTTTGGCTATTAAAGGCGGCACTAGCGTGAATTAAAAAGAAAAGAAACCCTATAGAGACACATTTGGTTGTGTGTGTTCATTCCTCTCTACTGGAGACAGATCTTGATTACAGATTCAAGACCTAAGAGATCTAGGTTCTGTTCTTGAGTGAATAAATCTAGTGAGATCATGGGAATGAGTCTCGATTTCGATGTTGATCTTGAGAAAGGAATCTTAGATTGCCAAAATGTTTATACAAAATCGCCGGAGAAGCCATTGATACCGATGTGTCCAGATAGCAAACCGGTAGAAACCGGTTTGTTAGAGAACGATGCAAGTCCGGTTCAATGTGCGGTCAGCAAACCGGAATGGGGGAGGAGCGAACGGAAGGAGAAACGCAAGAAATCAGCGTCGAAACCTCCTAGGCCGCCGCGTGGACCGTCGCTAGACGCAGCGGATGAGAAACTGATAAGGGAGATCGCTGAGCTGGCGATGCTGAAACGCGCGAGGGTGGAACGTATGAGAGCTTTGAAGAAATCGAGAGAGGCCAAAGCTGCGTCTGCGTCTTCGGCTTCTTCTCTCGGCAATGTATTCGCCACTATTCTCACCGCTATCTTCTTCTTCGTCCTCGTTTTCCAAGGTGTAATTTATTTTCAAATTCTTGCGTTTGCGTTTTGTATTGTTATTTTCGATTAATCTTATGTGTGTGTTTTCCAAAATATTCAGGGTTCTCGCCGAGAGCAGCCGCTAGCTCCGGGGAATCTCCCTTTGTTGGAAAAGCCAGTGGTGGTTTTGTACCGGTTCAATATGCGGGAAACCCATCTGCGAGCGAACCGGGTGTAGGTTATGGCGGTCCGGTTAAAGCACAGAGAATCCCCAAGTATGTTGTTTTGTCTCTGTATGGTTAAAGAAGAGCAACGCTGTTTTAGTTTCTCTAAAATGATCTCTAATCCTGTTTTTTTCTTCTCCTGTACTTGCAGTTTACTAAAACCAGTTTCTGGATTAGAGAATGAACAAAAGATGAATAGAGTTTCACAGTGAAATGTACACCAACGGTCTGGAGTTAGGAGATGGGGACAACTCCATACTTGTTGATCAAACCATATATCGGTTTAGGTTGTCGGTGAACCATGTATGAATACCGATAATTTTTTGTGCCAAAATCAGCTGCTTTCTCGGCGGCAATGAAACAATAACTATCCGATGTGGGTAAGAGTAGTTTTGTAGTAATGTTTTCCGTGTAACAAAATAAGAGAAAGTTACAAATAAAGTAAATTGAGTGTTATACTTTTATCTGCATTGTGTTATCACTGGTCACGGTACTATAGAGAATACAATACAAACATGAATCATCATTTAAAAGAGCGCTAAGTAGGATCATTCTTTTTTTTTTGAAATCAAAACGCAAGAAAATATGTTAATCAACATTATTGGGAATTTTATTGGTATAGTTATTTTATATATGAAATCACATGTTAGCGATGCTTGCAGTTGAAATTTGAAATCAACTATTTTTAAAATAACAAGTATATTTGGAAACAGAATCCATGTGGCTGTAAATAAATAACAAGTATATTTGGAAACAGAATCCATGTGGCTGTAATCTAAACACTCCACTGAGCTTTAGACTTCCACTTTTAATGCTGCCTAAAATTAACTGAACATGTGATTTCACGTGTCTGTGTGTATTTCAGATGTCTATTATTTCTGTTATGTTGCTGTCTTCGGATGCTTCATGGGCCAATGTCTAAAGCCCATTAACTCCTAATATGTTACTTATATTAATTTTGCCAGTTGGTAAACAGAAATTTTGTTCGTATCAATAATCACAAATATGTAATATATAATTATTATCTGCAACAGAAACAGAGATTCTTGTCTTAACGACCCTTCATTAAAGACTTAATCACAGAAATAGCCACGTCACAAAGATTCTTAACCTGCTTGTTTCTAGCCGTAAGAGCCACCGAACTTTCATCGTCAGCACCGGCACTGTTGATCCACTTCTGACAAGTATCAGTCTGTTTCTCAGCGTCTCCGAGCACATACGTCGCGAACCCGAACTCTCCTCGCCGCATTGCCTCGATCGCCTGAGGAATGTTGAACTTGACCACCGGCCGGTACAGCTCAGCGCACTGAGCTAGTGCTCGCTCCGCCGCAGGATCGTGAGAGTGTCTGATCAGTGATTGGATATAGCCTAACGTATCGGTCATGTTACCAAGAACAACGGAAGCCATGGCCGATGCTAGAGACTTGGGGTCGGAAGGTGAGGGAGTGAGAGGGCGGAGAGAGGCTTCGCAGAGGTCGATGAAGGGCGTCACTCTGCAGATTTTGTCGATAAGGTCGTCGGAGGATTGAGCTAGCAATGGTAGGAGCAGGAGGAGAAAGAGGGAGAGAGATGGCGGTGACGCGACGGCGGAGGATCTTTTCATCGTCGGAGAGAGTGTGATTTCGAGAGAGTGAGAAAGAAATTAATGTGTAGTAAATGAAGTGAACTTGTGTGTTGTAAGTGCTACTCGCTAGTCGCTAGCTCTGTTTCTACACACATATATAAATGTTAAAAGGTTACAAATTAGTATTTATGTGTTTTTTTTCTTTTAGACAAACATACAGATGCGTTATTATACGTGTCGTTGTTGACAAAAAAAAACGTGTCGTCACATATGAGTTTCGTTAAATAGATAAATGAACATTTTATAATTATTACGTTTACATAGTTCTTAAGATTCCACCCGTGACGAAGCTTCGTAATCAACTTCTTTTGATTTGGGGTCTGATAGAAATGTCATACTATAATATAAGCAGCCCTGCGTTGTTTAGTGATCACTACCTAATTGTCTAATACGTAAACATGGATCTGTATCTGCTCTTTAGTTTATGTTTGTAAACACTTTAGCTTTTCTGGTTACATGTGGTTGTTGGCACAAAAACAAGAGAAAAGTAGAAGTATTGGTGAATAGGTCCCTATATGAGTCGGTCCGTATGCGACAAATATACCCGACGTCGACCGAATAATTTCAATATATACGTTCATCTAACTAATTTTAAATATATATATATATATATATATATATATATATCGTACTTTCAAAAAACAATTTTTATTCGTGCTTCATAGTACGAAAAAAAATATATATTAAAACTAGCTACATGAATGTATATCGAAAAAGTTGCTCAGAAAGAAAGAACCGGTAATACTACCTGCTTTACGAGGATCTACGACTAACTGCATCATCTGAGCTGTATTATAAAAATCCACGTATGACTGGATTTACTTGCACAATGTTAAAAATCACTTAAGTGTAGAAGCATTTAAACCTTAACCATTAGGCTACATTGTTTCCACGAGAAAGAAAAAAAATGTATATTGAAATAATTCGGTGTGGCGCTGTCATCTCTCGTCAGTCGATAACTGGCTCGTGAATGTTGGTATATCCCGTGATTCTATTCTAGAAACTTCGTGCCCATTTTTGCCCGTGTTCGACAAACCCGCTCAATCAGTTTAGTAGAAATGAAGTTACGCCCTCTATTTAACTTAATATTGGGCCTCACATTCGGCCTATTTTATCTAGTGTTTAAACTTGAAATAAAAGGGGTTTAAAGAAGAAGAAGTTACTCCTTTCCTCATCCAAGTCACTCTGAAGCTGAAGATCAAGAAACTCATATAGCTCCTCTGTTTCAAACAATTCAAAAGACCAAATCATTAAAGGTAACACAATCACCAACATGCAGCAAATAGTTAAAAAAAACAATAAATTTCACTTACTTTCTTCAGCATCATCGAAATCAGGAAGAAGATCACTGCTCTCATCAATCTTCTTCTGCACATAAATAAACAATTAACACAACTTCAACATCAATATTGGACCAGAAATGAGCAACTGAGAGAAGATATTAACAAAAGTATAACCTCTTTGAGAAGGATGGATTCAGGAAATGGACCGGTAGCTTCGTCAAGTCTAGTGGAGAAGCTATGGTTGTCATCTCTCTTGTTCTTCTTCTTTGCGGCGGCTATCAAAGGAAGAGGATCCTCTGCGGCCGAGAATAGGATTCAAACACACGTGTGGCGGTTGATGAACAAATCTCGGCCATATAAAACTGGATATAAGAGACACTAGAGACCAAAAAGCGTGTAGGAGTGACTCCACCGGAGAAAGTACGACGGAGGAAAAACTGGTTTAGCGGAAGAGCAAGGAATTATGGGTTTAGATAAAAAAATTATTGTGAAATATTTCACTTTTGAACTTTATTGTTTTCTATCATTGCCTAAACCGTCCTATCTAGTTTCATACTTTCAAACTAGGTTTTTATTCAAATTTTCAAGGACATTTCCCCCCGCTGCACGTCATTGGACTCATCAAACAAATAGTGCTCGACAAAAACACTAAATCTCAAGCTATTGGAAGTTGTAAAGTGTGCAGTATTCTGGTTAGTGAGTTAATGATTATCAATTGAGCGAACAGTTAGTACACAATAACCATATCCAACCTAACCCATTCCAAAATATGGATTAAGCATTAGTATGACATATTTGTTATGTTTAAAATTAAAGGTCTAAGGTTGGAAATAATTAGTCTAATTTGTAATCAAACAAAACAGAAGAAGAAAACATCTATATAAAGGAATAACATTAGAGTCTACAATTTTTTAAAAGAAAATTTTGAAATTGATCTACCGGCCAAAACTAAGGGTGGGCATAATAACCGATACCCGAATCCGAACCCGAACCCAACCCGAAGTAAGTGATTCGGTTCAAGTTCGGTTAGTGCCAAATACCGATCGGTTTTTCATCCTATCCCTTTCGGTTATTACCCGATACCCGAAACCTACCCGAACATAACCGAACTTAACCAAAACCTTACCATTTATGATTTATTCCCTTTCCCAAAATTGTGTGTGCAATATACCCAAGCATCATACAAATGTTTAGTGTTCCCGAAAATTATGTTTCCTAGATTCTTCTTAAGTAACTAAGATTTAATCTCATAAATTAACAAACTAGAAACCTTAAATACTCATTTTTTTTTCTTACTCGGTGACGTCGAATAAAAGTAATTGTCTCGCTTTTTTTCAGTTTCTTTCTTTTGTTTTATTTTGCGTGTATGATGATTAGAAGTTTGATTCTGTTGTATGATGCGTAAAAGTTCGTCGATTTGTTGACGTTTGGTTGTAAAGTTTATTACAGTAGAGGAATGAAATGTGTTTACTTGTTTGTGTTCAGTAGATGTTTGGTTTGATTTACTTGTTTGTGCTCATGTTTGTATAATGTTTCAGGAATGGTTTCAATACAGTGTGAAAAATATGTTTTTCAAAAAAAAAAATTGTTGAAGTTCGGATATATCCGAAAATATTCGAACCCGAAGTGAAAAAACCCGAACCCGACCCGAAATGTCAAAATATCCAAAAGGTTCTATACTCTTATATCGAAATACCCGAATATCCGAAATACCCGATCCGAACCCGAACGCCCACCCTAGGCAAAACAATGGCCCGAAATGGTGCCAGACTGCCAGCTATGCTAACATAAACTGAAACTTTAGATATCAAATGTTACTTTATTATTGGGCTGCTAATGGGCTAATTATAGGCCAACCATGTACTTCAAATACGTAAAGCTTAGTAAATGGACGCTGAAAATAAGGGCGTTTTATAAGACTCGTTAATCACTTAATTGTTATACGGTTTTTTACAACAAAATCTGACATATATCAAACCACTAAGAGCGTGATTAACATATAACAACCACACTCCAAGGGCATGACCGTGTCAAACGAAGCGGTTGCGGGAGTGTGTGTGATTGGGGGCAGTAGGTTTCTAGCGGTTTAAGAGATTTGTACGACTGGTACTGCGGGTTAAAAATTGGTGCGCTTACGGGTGACTTATAACTGGTTAACTACCAAATACGGGAACAGTCAAATAATAAATTAACAATATTACATTTAATATAATTAAAAAATATCCAAAATCATAAAATTATAATAAATATAAATTTATATTTAGAAAGTTATAATTTAATTTTTGAAAATTTATTGAAATTGTTTTATTATAAAATATTATAATATTAATTAAAATATAATAGATATATTTTAATATTTTCATAATTTCAATTCTAAATTTTTATTTAAAATATTTTTACTTTGTATATATATTGTTTAAAAAAAAGAAAAAAATTTACCCTCCCGCAAACGTCCACAACCGCAAATGCTAGCTGAAGCCAGCTTTTGAATTTATGAGATTCAGAGCGTTTTTGAAGCGTTTAGAGCGATTTGAGTGATTGTTGCAAACCACCGACAACCGCTACCAACCGCAAAAGCTGCTGCGTTTGCGGGGTGGTGGGGTCGGGTAGCGAGAAAACCAGTCGCCCCCTAAGACTCGTTAATCACTTAATTGTTTATACAGTTAAAAAACAAAATCTGACATATAACAAGATCTGACATATATTAAAAGAAATTAATATTTTTCATTTTATATGTTACTATATATATATATATATATTAGAAATAATTCATTAAAAATAAATATATTGTAAATATATATACTATAATTTTTATAATAATTTTAAATAGCATAATCATACTGCTCTACCATCATCTTATTAAACAGTTTAGCAAAAGCATACATATCTCATGCAACATACTGCTTCTTTAGCATACTGCTACTGCTAATGCTAACGGTCTACCAATCAAGGCCTTAGTCGAAGTTCGTAATTCATGATTTGACATTTTTTGGTTAAGAGACGGCTCTTATATCTATATTTAAGAGACAATTCCTAACTTTTCTTAATTTAAATATAAGAAAAACTAAGAACCGTCTGTTATTCAAAACTAAAAATTCAATTAAGAGACTGAGGTTAATCATGGTCTAATTCTAATAATTATTTACTTAAAAATGATGAAATATTTAGAGCAGTTCTTTGGAAAATTTCTATTAAACTTTTATTTCCTTACTTTGCATGCTACACATACTGCATTAAGCTTTTCACTACCAGATCAACTAAAGTATGTTATGTTATGGGCCAAAACTAAACTAACAAAAATGTTGGGCATAAAAACGGAAGATCTCTGGAGCATGGTACCAAAGAGAAGTGAACGGACTGATTGATATGGGCAAGAAAACAAACGAAACAAAAAAAATCATAGTATCATTCTTACTTGTAAGAGCTTGTCGTAGTTTTCTGTTTACAAAAAAAATGTTTTTGAAGATATCAACTGAAAGTATTATACTGAAGACTGTTAAGAGTGAATACGTATATACAAATAGTAGTACTACCGTTCACACATTAAACGAAATATTAATGTGACTTAGGAACCCAGGTGGTCAATGGATTCTTTTTCGCGTCATCAGTTTGATTAAAAACAGTATAGTATTAGACTACTAGTTTAGTACGTTACTAGTTTATAGCATTATTTGACCATTTATGCCTTAGGAGACTGTGATTTTCCCGCACGCCACAAAAGTTTCTATTCCCCACAAATCTTAAGACTTTTGCTTACTTCACTTTTAAATAACTTTTTTCTTGAACCATTTTATATAGCATTTTTTGTGGAACAACCATTTATATTAGCTAAAAACGAATTCGATCACTTTTAATTATATTTCAATCAATGTTACTTCGCCTACTTCATTTTTCAGAGGACGGAAAACTCATTTGAATAGAGAAATAACAATATATTCAAAACACAAGAGATGAATAAACTTCATAAGAAGTTAGAAAAAAATTTTAGGAAATTGCAGACTTGAGAAATAGGAACAACACATGGACATCATCGTTTCTGAAGAATGTTATTATATAGAGTATGAATTTTTGTATATAAACATGATATATTTTGAAATTTGAAGTCTAAAGTTTTGTCCCTAGAATTGAGGAATTCCATTACCAAGATTCTCTTAATTTGCTCATCTCAGTCTCTTCACCAATTAGCGAATAATTATGTTAGCTAGTAAGCCTAGTCCAGCTAGGTTGAGTTATGAAGTAAAAAATGTTACAATAATACGTGGGATATACGTTATATGAAACATATAACATTTTAACAGGAGGAACCAATGAAAAGAACTGTTGACAAAGAAAGCAAAGGTGAAAATGAAACACAGTTTCGAGTTTTTATTTGACCTGTTGACTTTTATTTCATTATTAGGAGGACCAACGAAACTGCTAACTCAGAGAAGAGGACCACCTTCCGGGCAGAACGGTCCGTGTTCGGGCAGGTTGGTTAATGAATATCGTAACGATGACGTCATCAAGCTCACCTAAATAGTAGCTATTTCGGCATTGACGACGCCACAATCCCTTGCAAAGGTCCAATTGGGCCCCGGCCCACGAAGGATTATTTATTTTATTTTCTCTTTGCTTATAATCACTCCTCACTTGATTCCTTCTCCATCATATATCTCACCGTTA
>NW_026016894.1:0-112945 GCF_020379485.1 Brassica napus | reverse complement strand
ACTCCTATGAATTTTATTCAACTTCCTGGTGATTCTCCACCACTTTATGTATCCAAATCAAGCTTCTTACAAAGTGATTCATCCTGGTTTGATTGAACGACGAAGAAGCTGTGCTATTCCCAAACTGGGAAACTGGAATCACCTGATTTGAAAGTGGGATAACTTCTTCATGCCAACTCCTATGAGATTTATTCAACTTCCTGGTGATTCTCCACCACTTTATGTATCCAAATCAAGCTTCTTACAAATGATTCATCCTGGTTTGATTGGAACGACGAAGAAGCTGTGCTATTCCAAACTGGGAAACTGGAATCACCTGATTTGAAAGTGGGATAACTTCTTCATGCCAACTCCTATGAGATTTATTCAACTTCCTGGTGATTCTCCACCACTTTATGTATCCAAATCAAGCTTCTTACAAAGTGATTCATCCTGGTTTGATTGGAACGACGAAGAAGCTGTGCTATTCCCAAACTGGGAAACTGGAATCACCTGATTTGAAAGTGGGATAACTTCTTCATGCCAACTCCTATGAGATTTATTCACTTCTTCCTGGTGATTCTCCACCACTTTATGTATCCAAATCAAGCTTCTTACAAAGGATTCATCCTGGTTTGATTGGAACGACGAAGAAGCTGTGCTATTCCCAAACTGGGAAACTGGAATCACCTGATTTGAAAGTGGGATAACTTCTTCATCCAACTCCTATGAGATTTATTCAACTTCCTGGTGATTCTCCACCACTTTATGTATCCAAATCAAGCTTCTTACAAGTGATTCATCCTGGTTTGATTGAACGACGAAGAAGCTGTGCTATTCCCAAACTGGAAACTGGAATCACCTGATTTGAAAGTGGGATAACTTCTTCATGCCAACTCCTATGAGATTTATTCAACTTCCTGGTGATTCTCCACCACTTTATGTATCCAAATCAAGCTTCTTACAAAGTGATTCATCCTGGTTTGATTGGAACGACGAAGAAGCTGTGCTATTCCCAACTGGGAAACTGGAATCACCTGATTTGAAAGTGGGATAACTTCTTCATCTTCGCCAACTCCTATGAGATTTATTCAACTTCCTGGTGATTCTCCACCACTTTATGTATCCAAATCAAGCTTCTTACAAAGTGATTCATCCTGGTTTGATTGGAACGACGAAGAAGCTGTGCTATTCCCAAACTGGGAAACTGGAATCACCTGATTTGAAAGTGGGATAACTTCTTCATCCCAACTCCTATGAGATTTATTCAACTTCCTGGTGATTCTCCACCACTTTATGTATCCAAATCAAGCTTCTTACAAAGTGATTCATCCTGGTTTGATTGGAACGACGAAGAAGCTGTGCTATTCCCAAACTGGGAAACTGGAATCACCTGATTTGAAAGTGGGATAACTTCTTCATGCCAACTCCTATGAGATTTATTCAACTTCCTGGTGATTCTCCACCACTTTATGTATCCAAATCAAGCTTCTTACAAAGTGATTCATCCTGTTTGATTGGAACGACGAAGAAGCTGTGCTATTCCCAAACTGGGAAACTGGAATCACCTGATTTGAAAGTGGGATAACTTCTTCATGCCAACTCCTATGAGATTTATTCAACTTCCTGGTGATTCTCCACCACTTTATGTATCCAAATCAAGCTTCTTACAAAGTGATTCATCCTGGTTTGATTGGAACGACGAAGAAGCTGTGCTATTCCCAAACTGGGAAACTGGAATCACCTGATTTGAAAGTGGGATAACTTCTTCATGCCAACTCCTATGAGATTTATTCAACTTCCTGGTGATTCTCCACCACTTTATGTATCCAAATCAAGCTTCTTACAAAGTGATTCATCCTGGTTTGATTGGAACGACGAAGAAGCTGTGCTATTCCCAAACTGGGAAACTGGAATCACCTGATTTGAAAGTGGGATAACTTCTTCATGCCAACTCCTATGAGATTTATTCAACTTCCTGGTGATTCTCCACCACTTTATGTATCCAAATCAAGCTTCTTACAAAGAGATTCATCCTGGTTTGATTGGAACGACGAGAAGCTGTGCTATTCCCAAACTGGGAAACTGGAATCACCTGATTTGAAAGTGGGATAACTTCTTCATGCCAACTCCTATGAGATTTATTCAACTTCCTGGTGATTCTCCACCACTTTATGTATCCAAATCAAGCTTCTTACAAAGTGATTCATCCTGGTTTGATTGGAACGACGAAGAAACTGTGCTATTCCCTCTTTCATGCCAACTCCTATGAGATTTATTCAACTTCCTGGTGATTCTCCACCACTTTATGTATCCAAATCAAGCTTCTTACAAAGTGATTCATCCTGGTTTGATTGGAACGACGAAGAAGCTGTGCTATTCCCAAACTGGGAAACTGGAATCACCTGATTTGAAAGTGGGATAACTTCTTCATGCCAACTCCTATGATTTATTCAACTTCCTGGTGATTCTCCACCACTTTATGTATCCAAATCAAGCTTCTTACAAAGTGATTCATCCTGGTTTGATTGGAACGACGAAGAAGCTGTGCTATTCCCAAACTGGGAAACTGGAATCACCTGATTTGAAAGTGGGATAACTTCTTCATGCCAACTCCTATGAGATTTATTCAACTTCCTGGTGATTCTCCACCACTTTATGTATCCAAATCAAGCTTCTTACAAAGTGATTCATCCTGGTTTGATTGAACGACGAAGAAGAAGCTGTGCTATTCCCAAACTGGGAAACTGGAATCACCTGATTTGAAAGTGGGATAACTTCTTCATGCCAACTCCTATGAGATTTATTCAACTTCCTGGTGATTCTCCACCACTTTATGTATCCAAATCAAGCTTCTTACAAAGTGATTCATCCTGGTTTGATTGGAACGACGAAGAAGCTGTGCTATTCCCAAACTGGGAAACTGGAATCACCTGATTTGAAAGTGGGATAACTTCTTCATGCCAACTCCTATGAGATTTATTCAACTTCCTGGTGATTCTCCACCACTTTATGTATCCAAATCAAGCTTCTTACAAAGTGATTCATCCTGGTTTGATTGGAACGACGAAGAAGCTGTGCTATTCCCAAACTGAAACTGGAATCACCTGATTTGAAAGTGGGATAACTTCTTCATGCCAACTCCTATGAGATTTATTCAACTTCCTGGTGATTCTCCACCACTTTATGTATCCAAATCAAGCTTCTTACAAAGTGATTCATCCTGGTTTGATTGGAACGACGAAGCTGTGCTATTCCCAAACTGGGAAACTGGAATCACCTGATTTGAAAGTGGGATAACTTCTTCATGCCAACTCCTATGAGATTTATTCAACTTCCTGGTGATTCTCCACCACTTTATGTATCCAAATCAAGCTTCTTACAAAGATTCATCCTGGTTTGATTGGAACGACGAAGAAGCTGTGCTATTCCCAAACTGGGAAACTGGAATCACCTGATTTGAAAGTGGGATAACTTCTTCATGCCAACTCCTATGAGATTTATTCAACTTCCTGGTGATTCTCCACCACTTTATGTATCCAAATCAAGCTTCTTACAAAGTGATTCATCCTGGTTTGATTGGAACGACGAAGAAGCTGTGCTATTCCCAAACTGGGAAACTGGAATCACCTGATTTGAAAGTGGGATAACTTCTTCATGCCAACTCCTATGAGATTTATTCAACTTCCTGGTGATTCTCCACCACTTTATGTATCCAAATCAAGCTTCTTACAAAGTGATTCATCCTGGTTTGATTGGAACGACGAAGAAGCTGTGCTATTCCCAAACTGGAAACTGGAATCACCTGATTTGAAAGTGGGATAACTTCTTCATCCCAACTCCTATGAGATTTATTCAACTTCCTGGTGATTCTCCACCACTTTATGTATCCAAATCAAGCTTCTTACAAAGATTCATCCTGGTTTGATTGGAACGACGAAGAAGCTGTGCTATTCCCAAACTGGGAAACTGGAATCACCTGATTTGAAAGTGGGATAACTTCTTCATGCCAACTCCTATGAGATTTATTCAACTTCCTGGTGATTCTCCACCACTTTATGTATCCAAATCAAGCTTCTTACAAAGTGATTCATCCTGGTTTGATTGGAACGACGAAGAAGCTGTGCTATTCCCAACTGGGAAACTGGAATCACCTGATTTGAAAGTGGGATAACTTCTTCATGCCAACTCCTATGAGATTTATTCAACTTCCTGGTGATTCTCCACCACTTTATGTATCCAAATCAAGCTTCTTACAAAGTGATTCATCCTGGTTTGATTGGAACGACGAAGAAGCTGTGCTATTCCCAACTGGGAAACTGGAATCACCTGATTTGAAAGTGGGAAACTTCTTCATGCCAACTCCTATGAGATTTATTCAACTTCCTGGTGATTCTCCACCACTTTATGTATCCAAATCAAGCTTCTTACAAAGTGATTCATCCTGGTTTGATTGGAACGACGAAGAAGCTGTGCTATTCCCCTTCTTCATGGGCCAACGTCCTATGAAACGATTTATTCAACTTCCTGGTGATTCTCCACCACTTTATGTATCCAAATCAAGCTTCTTACAAGTGATTCATCCTGGTTTGATTGGAACGACGAAGAAGCTGTGCTATTCCCAAACTGGGAAACTGGAATCACCTGATTTGAAAGTGGGATAACTTCTTCATGCCAACTCCTATGAGATTTATTCAACTTCCTGGTGATTCTCCACCACTTTATGTATCCAAATCAAGCTTCTTACAAAGATTCATCCTGGTTTGATTGGAACGACGAAGAAGCTGTGCTATTCCCAAACTGGGAAACTGGAATCACCTGATTTGAAAGTGGGATAACTTCTTCATGCCAACTCCTATGAGATTTATTCAACTTCCTGGTGATTCTCCACCACTTTATGTATCCAAATCAAGCTTCTTACAAAGTGATTCATCCTGGTTTGATTGGAACGACGAAGAAGCTGTGCTATTCCCAAACTGGGAAACTGGAATCACCTGATTTGAAAGTGGGATAACTTCTTCATGCCAACTCCTATGAGATTTATTCAACTTCCTGGTGATTCTCCACCACTTTATGTATCCAAATCAAGCTTCTTACAAAGTGATTCATCCTGGTTTGATTGGAACGACGAAGAAGCTGTGCTATTCCCAAACTGGGAAACTGGAATCACCTGATTTGAAAGTGGGATAACTTCTTCATGCCAACTCCTATGAGATTTATTCAACTTCCTGGTGATTCTCCACCACTTTATGTATCCAAATCAAGCTTCTTACAAAGTGATTCATCCTGGTTTGATTGGAACGACGAAGAAGCTGTGCTATTCCCAAACTGGGAAACTGGAATCACCTGATTTGAAAGTGGGATAACTTCTTCATGCCAACTCCTATGAGATTTATTCAACTTCCTGGTGATTCTCCACCACTTTATGTATCCAAATCAAGCTTCTTACAAAGTGATTCATCCTGGTTTGATTGGAACGACGAAGAAGCTGTGCTATTCCCAAACTGGGAAACTGGAATCACCTGATTTGAAAGTGGGATAACTTCTTCATGCCAACTCCTATGAGATTTATTCAACTTCCTGGTGATTCTCCACCACTTTATGTATCCAAATCAAGCTTCTTACAAAGTGATTCATCCTGGTTTGATTGGAACGACGAAGAAGCTGTGCTATTCCCAAACTGGGAAACTGGAATCACCTGATTTGAAAGTGGGATAACTTCTTCATGCCAACTCCTATGAGATTTATTCAACTTCCTGGTGATTCTCCACCACTTTATGTATCCAAATCAAGCTTCTTACAAAGTGATTCATCCTGGTTTGATTGGAACGACGAAGAAGCTGTGCTATTCCCAAACTGGGAAACTGGAATCACCTGATTTGAAAGTGGGATAACTTCTTCATGCCAACTCCTATGAGATTTATTCAACTTCCTGGTGATTCTCCACCACTTTATGTATCCAAATCAAGCTTCTTACAAAGTGATTCATCCTGGTTTGATTGGAACGACGAAGAAGCTGTGCTATTCCCAAACTGGGAAACTGGAATCACCTGATTTGAAAGTGGGATAACTTCTTCATGCCAACTCCTATGAGATTTATTCAACTTCCTGGTGATTCTCCACCACTTTATGTATCCAAATCAAGCTTCTTACAAAGTGATTCATCCTGGTTTGATTGGAACGACGAAGAAGCTGTGCTATTCCCAAACTGGGAAACTGGAATCACCTGATTTGAAAGTGGGATAACTTCTTCATGCCAACTCCTATGAGATTTATTCAACTTCCTGGTGATTCTCCACCACTTTATGTATCCAAATCAAGCTTCTTACAAAGTGATTCATCCTGGTTTGATTGGAACGACGAAGAAGCTGTGCTATTCCCAAACTGGGAAACTGGAATCACCTGATTTGAAAGTGGGATAACTTCTTCATGCCAACTCCTATGAGATTTATTCAACTTCCTGGTGATTCTCCACCACTTTATGTATCCAAATCAAGCTTCTTACAAAGTGATTCATCCTGGTTTGATTGGAACGACGAAGAAGCTGTGCTATTCCCAAACTGGGAAACTGGAATCACCTGATTTGAAAGTGGGATAACTTCTTCATGCCAACTCCTATGAGATTTATTCAACTTCCTGGTGATTCTCCACCACTTTATGTATCCAAATCAAGCTTCTTACAAAGTGATTCATCCTGGTTTGATTGGAACGACGAAGAAGCTGTGCTATTCCCAAACTGGGAAACTGGAATCACCTGATTTGAAAGTGGGATAACTTCTTCATGCCAACTCCTATGAGATTTATTCAACTTCCTGGTGATTCTCCACCACTTTATGTATCCAAATCAAGCTTCTTACAAAGTGATTCATCCTGGTTTGATTGGAACGACGAAGAAGCTGTGCTATTCCCAAACTGGGAAACTGGAATCACCTGATTTGAAAGTGGGATAACTTCTTCATGCCAACTCCTATGAGATTTATTCAACTTCCTGGTGATTCTCCACCACTTTATGTATCCAAATCAAGCTTCTTACAAAGTGATTCATCCTGGTTTGATTGGAACGACGAAGAAGCTGTGCTATTCCCAAACTGGGAAACTGGAATCACCTGATTTGAAAGTGGGATAACTTCTTCATGCCAACTCCTATGAGATTTATTCAACTTCCTGGTGATTCTCCACCACTTTATGTATCCAAATCAAGCTTCTTACAAAGTGATTCATCCTGGTTTGATTGGAACGACGAAGAAGCTGTGCTATTCCCAAACTGGGAAACTGGAATCACCTGATTTGAAAGTGGGATAACTTCTTCATGCCAACTCCTATGAGATTTATTCAACTTCCTGGTGATTCTCCACCACTTTATGTATCCAAATCAAGCTTCTTACAAAGTGATTCATCCTGGTTTGATTGGAACGACGAAGAAGCTGTGCTATTCCCAAACTGGGAAACTGGAATCACCTGATTTGAAAGTGGGATAACTTCTTCATGCCAACTCCTATGAGATTTATTCAACTTCCTGGTGATTCTCCACCACTTTATGTATCCAAATCAAGCTTCTTACAAAGTGATTCATCCTGGTTTGATTGGAACGACGAAGAAGCTGTGCTATTCCCAAACTGGGAAACTGGAATCACCTGATTTGAAAGTGGGATAACTTCTTCATGCCAACTCCTATGAGATTTATTCAACTTCCTGGTGATTCTCCACCACTTTATGTATCCAAATCAAGCTTCTTACAAAGTGATTCATCCTGGTTTGATTGGAACGACGAAGAAGCTGTGCTATTCCCAAACTGGGAAACTGGAATCACCTGATTTGAAAGTGGGATAACTTCTTCATGCCAACTCCTATGAGATTTATTCAACTTCCTGGTGATTCTCCACCACTTTATGTATCCAAATCAAGCTTCTTACAAAGTGATTCATCCTGGTTTGATTGGAACGACGAAGAAGCTGTGCTATTCCCAAACTGGGAAACTGGAATCACCTGATTTGAAAGTGGGATAACTTCTTCATGCCAACTCCTATGAGATTTATTCAACTTCCTGGTGATTCTCCACCACTTTATGTATCCAAATCAAGCTTCTTACAAAGTGATTCATCCTGGTTTGATTGGAACGACGAAGAAGCTGTGCTATTCCCAAACTGGGAAACTGGAATCACCTGATTTGAAAGTGGGATAACTTCTTCATGCCAACTCCTATGAGATTTATTCAACTTCCTGGTGATTCTCCACCACTTTATGTATCCAAATCAAGCTTCTTACAAAGTGATTCATCCTGGTTTGATTGGAACGACGAAGAAGCTGTGCTATTCCCAAACTGGGAAACTGGAATCACCTGATTTGAAAGTGGGATAACTTCTTCATGCCAACTCCTATGAGATTTATTCAACTTCCTGGTGATTCTCCACCACTTTATGTATCCAAATCAAGCTTCTTACAAAGTGATTCATCCTGGTTTGATTGGAACGACGAAGAAGCTGTGCTATTCCCAAACTGGGAAACTGGAATCACCTGATTTGAAAGTGGGATAACTTCTTCATGCCAACTCCTATGAGATTTATTCAACTTCCTGGTGATTCTCCACCACTTTATGTATCCAAATCAAGCTTCTTACAAAGTGATTCATCCTGGTTTGATTGGAACGACGAAGAAGCTGTGCTATTCCCAAACTGGGAAACTGGAATCACCTGATTTGAAAGTGGGATAACTTCTTCATGCCAACTCCTATGAGATTTATTCAACTTCCTGGTGATTCTCCACCACTTTATGTATCCAAATCAAGCTTCTTACAAAGTGATTCATCCTGGTTTGATTGGAACGACGAAGAAGCTGTGCTATTCCCAAACTGGGAAACTGGAATCACCTGATTTGAAAGTGGGATAACTTCTTCATGCCAACTCCTATGAGATTTATTCAACTTCCTGGTGATTCTCCACCACTTTATGTATCCAAATCAAGCTTCTTACAAAGTGATTCATCCTGGTTTGATTGGAACGACGAAGAAGCTGTGCTATTCCCAAACTGGGAAACTGGAATCACCTGATTTGAAAGTGGGATAACTTCTTCATGCCAACTCCTATGAGATTTATTCAACTTCCTGGTGATTCTCCACCACTTTATGTATCCAAATCAAGCTTCTTACAAAGTGATTCATCCTGGTTTGATTGGAACGACGAAGAAGCTGTGCTATTCCCAAACTGGGAAACTGGAATCACCTGATTTGAAAGTGGGATAACTTCTTCATGCCAACTCCTATGAGATTTATTCAACTTCCTGGTGATTCTCCACCACTTTATGTATCCAAATCAAGCTTCTTACAAAGTGATTCATCCTGGTTTGATTGGAACGACGAAGAAGCTGTGCTATTCCCAAACTGGGAAACTGGAATCACCTGATTTGAAAGTGGGATAACTTCTTCATGCCAACTCCTATGAGATTTATTCAACTTCCTGGTGATTCTCCACCACTTTATGTATCCAAATCAAGCTTCTTACAAAGTGATTCATCCTGGTTTGATTGGAACGACGAAGAAGCTGTGCTATTCCCAAACTGGGAAACTGGAATCACCTGATTTGAAAGTGGGATAACTTCTTCATGCCAACTCCTATGAGATTTATTCAACTTCCTGGTGATTCTCCACCACTTTATGTATCCAAATCAAGCTTCTTACAAAGTGATTCATCCTGGTTTGATTGGAACGACGAAGAAGCTGTGCTATTCCCAAACTGGGAAACTGGAATCACCTGATTTGAAAGTGGGATAACTTCTTCATGCCAACTCCTATGAGATTTATTCAACTTCCTGGTGATTCTCCACCACTTTATGTATCCAAATCAAGCTTCTTACAAAGTGATTCATCCTGGTTTGATTGGAACGACGAAGAAGCTGTGCTATTCCCAAACTGGGAAACTGGAATCACCTGATTTGAAAGTGGGATAACTTCTTCATGCCAACTCCTATGAGATTTATTCAACTTCCTGGTGATTCTCCACCACTTTATGTATCCAAATCAAGCTTCTTACAAAGTGATTCATCCTGGTTTGATTGGAACGACGAAGAAGCTGTGCTATTCCCAAACTGGGAAACTGGAATCACCTGATTTGAAAGTGGGATAACTTCTTCATGCCAACTCCTATGAGATTTATTCAACTTCCTGGTGATTCTCCACCACTTTATGTATCCAAATCAAGCTTCTTACAAAGTGATTCATCCTGGTTTGATTGGAACGACGAAGAAGCTGTGCTATTCCCAAACTGGGAAACTGGAATCACCTGATTTGAAAGTGGGATAACTTCTTCATGCCAACTCCTATGAGATTTATTCAACTTCCTGGTGATTCTCCACCACTTTATGTATCCAAATCAAGCTTCTTACAAAGTGATTCATCCTGGTTTGATTGGAACGACGAAGAAGCTGTGCTATTCCCAAACTGGGAAACTGGAATCACCTGATTTGAAAGTGGGATAACTTCTTCATGCCAACTCCTATGAGATTTATTCAACTTCCTGGTGATTCTCCACCACTTTATGTATCCAAATCAAGCTTCTTACAAAGTGATTCATCCTGGTTTGATTGGAACGACGAAGAAGCTGTGCTATTCCCAAACTGGGAAACTGGAATCACCTGATTTGAAAGTGGGATAACTTCTTCATGCCAACTCCTATGAGATTTATTCAACTTCCTGGTGATTCTCCACCACTTTATGTATCCAAATCAAGCTTCTTACAAAGTGATTCATCCTGGTTTGATTGGAACGACGAAGAAGCTGTGCTATTCCCAAACTGGGAAACTGGAATCACCTGATTTGAAAGTGGGATAACTTCTTCATGCCAACTCCTATGAGATTTATTCAACTTCCTGGTGATTCTCCACCACTTTATGTATCCAAATCAAGCTTCTTACAAAGTGATTCATCCTGGTTTGATTGGAACGACGAAGAAGCTGTGCTATTCCCAAACTGGGAAACTGGAATCACCTGATTTGAAAGTGGGATAACTTCTTCATGCCAACTCCTATGAGATTTATTCAACTTCCTGGTGATTCTCCACCACTTTATGTATCCAAATCAAGCTTCTTACAAAGTGATTCATCCTGGTTTGATTGGAACGACGAAGAAGCTGTGCTATTCCCAAACTGGGAAACTGGAATCACCTGATTTGAAAGTGGGATAACTTCTTCATGCCAACTCCTATGAGATTTATTCAACTTCCTGGTGATTCTCCACCACTTTATGTATCCAAATCAAGCTTCTTACAAAGTGATTCATCCTGGTTTGATTGGAACGACGAAGAAGCTGTGCTATTCCCAAACTGGGAAACTGGAATCACCTGATTTGAAAGTGGGATAACTTCTTCATGCCAACTCCTATGAGATTTATTCAACTTCCTGGTGATTCTCCACCACTTTATGTATCCAAATCAAGCTTCTTACAAAGTGATTCATCCTGGTTTGATTGGAACGACGAAGAAGCTGTGCTATTCCCAAACTGGGAAACTGGAATCACCTGATTTGAAAGTGGGATAACTTCTTCATGCCAACTCCTATGAGATTTATTCAACTTCCTGGTGATTCTCCACCACTTTATGTATCCAAATCAAGCTTCTTACAAAGTGATTCATCCTGGTTTGATTGGAACGACGAAGAAGCTGTGCTATTCCCAAACTGGGAAACTGGAATCACCTGATTTGAAAGTGGGATAACTTCTTCATGCCAACTCCTATGAGATTTATTCAACTTCCTGGTGATTCTCCACCACTTTATGTATCCAAATCAAGCTTCTTACAAAGTGATTCATCCTGGTTTGATTGGAACGACGAAGAAGCTGTGCTATTCCCAAACTGGGAAACTGGAATCACCTGATTTGAAAGTGGGATAACTTCTTCATGCCAACTCCTATGAGATTTATTCAACTTCCTGGTGATTCTCCACCACTTTATGTATCCAAATCAAGCTTCTTACAAAGTGATTCATCCTGGTTTGATTGGAACGACGAAGAAGCTGTGCTATTCCCAAACTGGGAAACTGGAATCACCTGATTTGAAAGTGGGATAACTTCTTCATGCCAACTCCTATGAGATTTATTCAACTTCCTGGTGATTCTCCACCACTTTATGTATCCAAATCAAGCTTCTTACAAAGTGATTCATCCTGGTTTGATTGGAACGACGAAGAAGCTGTGCTATTCCCAAACTGGGAAACTGGAATCACCTGATTTGAAAGTGGGATAACTTCTTCATGCCAACTCCTATGAGATTTATTCAACTTCCTGGTGATTCTCCACCACTTTATGTATCCAAATCAAGCTTCTTACAAAGTGATTCATCCTGGTTTGATTGGAACGACGAAGAAGCTGTGCTATTCCCAAACTGGGAAACTGGAATCACCTGATTTGAAAGTGGGATAACTTCTTCATGCCAACTCCTATGAGATTTATTCAACTTCCTGGTGATTCTCCACCACTTTATGTATCCAAATCAAGCTTCTTACAAAGTGATTCATCCTGGTTTGATTGGAACGACGAAGAAGCTGTGCTATTCCCAAACTGGGAAACTGGAATCACCTGATTTGAAAGTGGGATAACTTCTTCATGCCAACTCCTATGAGATTTATTCAATTCTCCACCACCCTTTATGTATCCAAATCAAGCTTCTTTACAAAGTGATTCATCCTGGTTTGATTGGAACGACGAAGAAGCTGTGCTATTCCCAAACTGGGAAACTGGAATCACCTGATTTGAAAGTGGGATAACTTCTTCATGCCAACTCCTATGAGATTTATTCAACTTCCTGGTGATTCTCCACCACTTTATGTATCCAAATCAAGCTTCTTACAAAGTGATTCATCCTGGTTTGATTGGAACGACGAAGAAGCTGTGCTATTCCCAAACTGGGAAACTGGAATCACCTGATTTGAAAGTGGGATAACTTCTTCATGCCAACTCCTATGAGATTTATTCAACTTCCTGGTGATTCTCCACCACTTTATGTATCCAAATCAAGCTTCTTACAAAGTGATTCATCCTGGTTTGATTGGAACGACGAAGAAGCTGTGCTATTCCCAAACTGGGAAACTGGAATCACCTGATTTGAAAGTGGGATAACTTCTTCATGCCAACTCCTATGAGATTTATTCAACTTCCTGGTGATTCTCCACCACTTTATGTATCCAAATCAAGCTTCTTACAAAGTGATTCATCCTGGTTTGATTGGAACGACGAAGAAGCTGTGCTATTCCCAAACTGGGAAACTGGAATCACCTGATTTGAAAGTGGGATAACTTCTTCATGCCAACTCCTATGAGATTTATTCAACTTCCTGGTGATTCTCCACCACTTTATGTATCCAAATCAAGCTTCTTACAAAGTGATTCATCCTGGTTTGATTGGAACGACGAAGAAGCTGTGCTATTCCCAAACTGGGAAACTGGAATCACCTGATTTGAAAGTGGGATAACTTCTTCATGCCAACTCCTATGAGATTTATTCAACTTCCTGGTGATTCTCCACCACTTTATGTATCCAAATCAAGCTTCTTACAAAGTGATTCATCCTGGTTTGATTGGAACGACGAAGAAGCTGTGCTATTCCCAAACTGGGAAACTGGAATCACCTGATTTGAAAGTGGGATAACTTCTTCATGCCAACTCCTATGAGATTTATTCAACTTCCTGGTGATTCTCCACCACTTTATGTATCCAAATCAAGCTTCTTACAAAGTGATTCATCCTGGTTTGATTGGAACGACGAAGAAGCTGTGCTATTCCCAAACTGGGAAACTGGAATCACCTGATTTGAAAGTGGGATAACTTCTTCATGCCAACTCCTATGAGATTTATTCAACTTCCTGGTGATTCTCCACCACTTTATGTATCCAAATCAAGCTTCTTACAAAGTGATTCATCCTGGTTTGATTGGAACGACGAAGAAGCTGTGCTATTCCCAAACTGGGAAACTGGAATCACCTGATTTGAAAGTGGGATAACTTCTTCATGCCAACTCCTATGAGATTTATTCAACTTCCTGGTGATTCTCCACCACTTTATGTATCCAAATCAAGCTTCTTACAAAGTGATTCATCCTGGTTTGATTGGAACGACGAAGAAGCTGTGCTATTCCCAAACTGGGAAACTGGAATCACCTGATTTGAAAGTGGGATAACTTCTTCATGCCAACTCCTATGAGATTTATTCAACTTCCTGGTGATTCTCCACCACTTTATGTATCCAAATCAAGCTTCTTACAAAGTGATTCATCCTGGTTTGATTGGAACGACGAAGAAGCTGTGCTATTCCCAAACTGGGAAACTGGAATCACCTGATTTGAAAGTGGGATAACTTCTTCATGCCAACTCCTATGAGATTTATTCAACTTCCTGGTGATTCTCCACCACTTTATGTATCCAAATCAAGCTTCTTACAAAGTGATTCATCCTGGTTTGATTGGAACGACGAAGAAGCTGTGCTATTCCCAAACTGGGAAACTGGAATCACCTGATTTGAAAGTGGGATAACTTCTTCATGCCAACTCCTATGAGATTTATTCAACTTCCTGGTGATTCTCCACCACTTTATGTATCCAAATCAAGCTTCTTACAAAGTGATTCATCCTGGTTTGATTGGAACGACGAAGAAGCTGTGCTATTCCCAAACTGGGAAACTGGAATCACCTGATTTGAAAGTGGGATAACTTCTTCATGCCAACTCCTATGAGATTTATTCAACTTCCTGGTGATTCTCCACCACTTTATGTATCCAAATCAAGCTTCTTACAAAGTGATTCATCCTGGTTTGATTGGAACGACGAAGAAGCTGTGCTATTCCCAAACTGGGAAACTGGAATCACCTGATTTGAAAGTGGGATAACTTCTTCATGCCAACTCCTATGAGATTTATTCAACTTCCTGGTGATTCTCCACCACTTTATGTATCCAAATCAAGCTTCTTACAAAGTGATTCATCCTGGTTTGATTGGAACGACGAAGAAGCTGTGCTATTCCCAAACTGGGAAACTGGAATCACCTGATTTGAAAGTGGGATAACTTCTTCATGCCAACTCCTATGAGATTTATTCAACTTCCTGGTGATTCTCCACCACTTTATGTATCCAAATCAAGCTTCTTACAAAGTGATTCATCCTGGTTTGATTGGAACGACGAAGAAGCTGTGCTATTCCCAAACTGGGAAACTGGAATCACCTGATTTGAAAGTGGGATAACTTCTTCATGCCAACTCCTATGAGATTTATTCAACTTCCTGGTGATTCTCCACCACTTTATGTATCCAAATCAAGCTTCTTACAAAGTGATTCATCCTGGTTTGATTGGAACGACGAAGAAGCTGTGCTATTCCCAAACTGGGAAACTGGAATCACCTGATTTGAAAGTGGGATAACTTCTTCATGCCAACTCCTATGAGATTTATTCAACTTCCTGGTGATTCTCCACCACTTTATGTATCCAAATCAAGCTTCTTACAAAGTGATTCATCCTGGTTTGATTGGAACGACGAAGAAGCTGTGCTATTCCCAAACTGGGAAACTGGAATCACCTGATTTGAAAGTGGGATAACTTCTTCATGCCAACTCCTATGAGATTTATTCAACTTCCTGGTGATTCTCCACCACTTTATGTATCCAAATCAAGCTTCTTACAAAGTGATTCATCCTGGTTTGATTGGAACGACGAAGAAGCTGTGCTATTCCCAAACTGGGAAACTGGAATCACCTGATTTGAAAGTGGGATAACTTCTTCATGCCAACTCCTATGAGATTTATTCAACTTCCTGGTGATTCTCCACCACTTTATGTATCCAAATCAAGCTTCTTACAAAGTGATTCATCCTGGTTTGATTGGAACGACGAAGAAGCTGTGCTATTCCCAAACTGGGAAACTGGAATCACCTGATTTGAAAGTGGGATAACTTCTTCATGCCAACTCCTATGAGATTTATTCAACTTCCTGGTGATTCTCCACCACTTTATGTATCCAAATCAAGCTTCTTACAAAGTGATTCATCCTGGTTTGATTGGAACGACGAAGAAGCTGTGCTATTCCCAAACTGGGAAACTGGAATCACCTGATTTGAAAGTGGGATAACTTCTTCATGCCAACTCCTATGAGATTTATTCAACTTCCTGGTGATTCTCCACCACTTTATGTATCCAAATCAAGCTTCTTACAAAGTGATTCATCCTGGTTTGATTGGAACGACGAAGAAGCTGTGCTATTCCCAAACTGGGAAACTGGAATCACCTGATTTGAAAGTGGGATAACTTCTTCATGCCAACTCCTATGAGATTTATTCAACTTCCTGGTGATTCTCCACCACTTTATGTATCCAAATCAAGCTTCTTACAAAGTGATTCATCCTGGTTTGATTGGAACGACGAAGAAGCTGTGCTATTCCCAAACTGGGAAACTGGAATCACCTGATTTGAAAGTGGGATAACTTCTTCATGCCAACTCCTATGAGATTTATTCAACTTCCTGGTGATTCTCCACCACTTTATGTATCCAAATCAAGCTTCTTACAAAGTGATTCATCCTGGTTTGATTGGAACGACGAAGAAGCTGTGCTATTCCCAAACTGGGAAACTGGAATCACCTGATTTGAAAGTGGGATAACTTCTTCATGCCAACTCCTATGAGATTTATTCAACTTCCTGGTGATTCTCCACCACTTTATGTATCCAAATCAAGCTTCTTACAAAGTGATTCATCCTGGTTTGATTGGAACGACGAAGAAGCTGTGCTATTCCCAAACTGGGAAACTGGAATCACCTGATTTGAAAGTGGGATAACTTCTTCATGCCAACTCCTATGAGATTTATTCAACTTCCTGGTGATTCTCCACCACTTTATGTATCCAAATCAAGCTTCTTACAAAGTGATTCATCCTGGTTTGATTGGAACGACGAAGAAGCTGTGCTATTCCCAAACTGGGAAACTGGAATCACCTGATTTGAAAGTGGGATAACTTCTTCATGCCAACTCCTATGAGATTTATTCAACTTCCTGGTGATTCTCCACCACTTTATGTATCCAAATCAAGCTTCTTACAAAGTGATTCATCCTGGTTTGATTGGAACGACGAAGAAGCTGTGCTATTCCCAAACTGGGAAACTGGAATCACCTGATTTGAAAGTGGGATAACTTCTTCATGCCAACTCCTATGAGATTTATTCAACTTCCTGGTGATTCTCCACCACTTTATGTATCCAAATCAAGCTTCTTACAAAGTGATTCATCCTGGTTTGATTGGAACGACGAAGAAGCTGTGCTATTCCCAAACTGGGAAACTGGAATCACCTGATTTGAAAGTGGGATAACTTCTTCATGCCAACTCCTATGAGATTTATTCAACTTCCTGGTGATTCTCCACCACTTTATGTATCCAAATCAAGCTTCTTACAAAGTGATTCATCCTGGTTTGATTGGAACGACGAAGAAGCTGTGCTATTCCCAAACTGGGAAACTGGAATCACCTGATTTGAAAGTGGGATAACTTCTTCATGCCAACTCCTATGAGATTTATTCAACTTCCTGGTGATTCTCCACCACTTTATGTATCCAAATCAAGCTTCTTACAAAGTGATTCATCCTGGTTTGATTGGAACGACGAAGAAGCTGTGCTATTCCCAAACTGGGAAACTGGAATCACCTGATTTGAAAGTGGGATAACTTCTTCATGCCAACTCCTATGAGATTTATTCAACTTCCTGGTGATTCTCCACCACTTTATGTATCCAAATCAAGCTTCTTACAAAGTGATTCATCCTGGTTTGATTGGAACGACGAAGAAGCTGTGCTATTCCCAAACTGGGAAACTGGAATCACCTGATTTGAAAGTGGGATAACTTCTTCATGCCAACTCCTATGAGATTTATTCAACTTCCTGGTGATTCTCCACCACTTTATGTATCCAAATCAAGCTTCTTACAAAGTGATTCATCCTGGTTTGATTGGAACGACGAAGAAGCTGTGCTATTCCCAAACTGGGAAACTGGAATCACCTGATTTGAAAGTGGGATAACTTCTTCATGCCAACTCCTATGAGATTTATTCAACTTCCTGGTGATTCTCCACCACTTTATGTATCCAAATCAAGCTTCTTACAAAGTGATTCATCCTGGTTTGATTGGAACGACGAAGAAGCTGTGCTATTCCCAAACTGGGAAACTGGAATCACCTGATTTGAAAGTGGGATAACTTCTTCATGCCAACTCCTATGAGATTTATTCAACTTCCTGGTGATTCTCCACCACTTTATGTATCCAAATCAAGCTTCTTACAAAGTGATTCATCCTGGTTTGATTGGAACGACGAAGAAGCTGTGCTATTCCCAAACTGGGAAACTGGAATCACCTGATTTGAAAGTGGGATAACTTCTTCATGCCAACTCCTATGAGATTTATTCAACTTCCTGGTGATTCTCCACCACTTTATGTATCCAAATCAAGCTTCTTACAAAGTGATTCATCCTGGTTTGATTGGAACGACGAAGAAGCTGTGCTATTCCCAAACTGGGAAACTGGAATCACCTGATTTGAAAGTGGGATAACTTCTTCATGCCAACTCCTATGAGATTTATTCAACTTCCTGGTGATTCTCCACCACTTTATGTATCCAAATCAAGCTTCTTACAAAGTGATTCATCCTGGTTTGATTGGAACGACGAAGAAGCTGTGCTATTCCCAAACTGGGAAACTGGAATCACCTGATTTGAAAGTGGGATAACTTCTTCATGCCAACTCCTATGAGATTTATTCAACTTCCTGGTGATTCTCCACCACTTTATGTATCCAAATCAAGCTTCTTACAAAGTGATTCATCCTGGTTTGATTGGAACGACGAAGAAGCTGTGCTATTCCCAAACTGGGAAACTGGAATCACCTGATTTGAAAGTGGGATAACTTCTTCATGCCAACTCCTATGAGATTTATTCAACTTCCTGGTGATTCTCCACCACTTTATGTATCCAAATCAAGCTTCTTACAAAGTGATTCATCCTGGTTTGATTGGAACGACGAAGAAGCTGTGCTATTCCCAAACTGGGAAACTGGAATCACCTGATTTGAAAGTGGGATAACTTCTTCATGCCAACTCCTATGAGATTTATTCAACTTCCTGGTGATTCTCCACCACTTTATGTATCCAAATCAAGCTTCTTACAAAGTGATTCATCCTGGTTTGATTGGAACGACGAAGAAGCTGTGCTATTCCCAAACTGGGAAACTGGAATCACCTGATTTGAAAGTGGGATAACTTCTTCATGCCAACTCCTATGAGATTTATTCAACTTCCTGGTGATTCTCCACCACTTTATGTATCCAAATCAAGCTTCTTACAAAGTGATTCATCCTGGTTTGATTGGAACGACGAAGAAGCTGTGCTATTCCCAAACTGGGAAACTGGAATCACCTGATTTGAAAGTGGGATAACTTCTTCATGCCAACTCCTATGAGATTTATTCAACTTCCTGGTGATTCTCCACCACTTTATGTATCCAAATCAAGCTTCTTACAAAGTGATTCATCCTGGTTTGATTGGAACGACGAAGAAGCTGTGCTATTCCCAAACTGGGAAACTGGAATCACCTGATTTGAAAGTGGGATAACTTCTTCATGCCAACTCCTATGAGATTTATTCAACTTCCTGGTGATTCTCCACCACTTTATGTATCCAAATCAAGCTTCTTACAAAGTGATTCATCCTGGTTTGATTGGAACGACGAAGAAGCTGTGCTATTCCCAAACTGGGAAACTGGAATCACCTGATTTGAAAGTGGGATAACTTCTTCATGCCAACTCCTATGAGATTTATTCAACTTCCTGGTGATTCTCCACCACTTTATGTATCCAAATCAAGCTTCTTACAAAGTGATTCATCCTGGTTTGATTGGAACGACGAAGAAGCTGTGCTATTCCCAAACTGGGAAACTGGAATCACCTGATTTGAAAGTGGGATAACTTCTTCATGCCAACTCCTATGAGATTTATTCAACTTCCTGGTGATTCTCCACCACTTTATGTATCCAAATCAAGCTTCTTACAAAGTGATTCATCCTGGTTTGATTGGAACGACGAAGAAGCTGTGCTATTCCCAAACTGGGAAACTGGAATCACCTGATTTGAAAGTGGGATAACTTCTTCATGCCAACTCCTATGAGATTTATTCAACTTCCTGGTGATTCTCCACCACTTTATGTATCCAAATCAAGCTTCTTACAAAGTGATTCATCCTGGTTTGATTGGAACGACGAAGAAGCTGTGCTATTCCCAAACTGGGAAACTGGAATCACCTGATTTGAAAGTGGGATAACTTCTTCATGCCAACTCCTATGAGATTTATTCAACTTCCTGGTGATTCTCCACCACTTTATGTATCCAAATCAAGCTTCTTACAAAGTGATTCATCCTGGTTTGATTGGAACGACGAAGAAGCTGTGCTATTCCCAAACTGGGAAACTGGAATCACCTGATTTGAAAGTGGGATAACTTCTTCATGCCAACTCCTATGAGATTTATTCAACTTCCTGGTGATTCTCCACCACTTTATGTATCCAAATCAAGCTTCTTACAAAGTGATTCATCCTGGTTTGATTGGAACGACGAAGAAGCTGTGCTATTCCCAAACTGGGAAACTGGAATCACCTGATTTGAAAGTGGGATAACTTCTTCATGCCAACTCCTATGAGATTTATTCAACTTCCTGGTGATTCTCCACCACTTTATGTATCCAAATCAAGCTTCTTACAAAGTGATTCATCCTGGTTTGATTGGAACGACGAAGAAGCTGTGCTATTCCCAAACTGGGAAACTGGAATCACCTGATTTGAAAGTGGGATAACTTCTTCATGCCAACTCCTATGAGATTTATTCAACTTCCTGGTGATTCTCCACCACTTTATGTATCCAAATCAAGCTTCTTACAAAGTGATTCATCCTGGTTTGATTGGAACGACGAAGAAGCTGTGCTATTCCCAAACTGGGAAACTGGAATCACCTGATTTGAAAGTGGGATAACTTCTTCATGCCAACTCCTATGAGATTTATTCAACTTCCTGGTGATTCTCCACCACTTTATGTATCCAAATCAAGCTTCTTACAAAGTGATTCATCCTGGTTTGATTGGAACGACGAAGAAGCTGTGCTATTCCCAAACTGGGAAACTGGAATCACCTGATTTGAAAGTGGGATAACTTCTTCATGCCAACTCCTATGAGATTTATTCAACTTCCTGGTGATTCTCCACCACTTTATGTATCCAAATCAAGCTTCTTACAAAGTGATTCATCCTGGTTTGATTGGAACGACGAAGAAGCTGTGCTATTCCCAAACTGGGAAACTGGAATCACCTGATTTGAAAGTGGGATAACTTCTTCATGCCAACTCCTATGAGATTTATTCAACTTCCTGGTGATTCTCCACCACTTTATGTATCCAAATCAAGCTTCTTACAAAGTGATTCATCCTGGTTTGATTGGAACGACGAAGAAGCTGTGCTATTCCCAAACTGGGAAACTGGAATCACCTGATTTGAAAGTGGGATAACTTCTTCATGCCAACTCCTATGAGATTTATTCAACTTCCTGGTGATTCTCCACCACTTTATGTATCCAAATCAAGCTTCTTACAAAGTGATTCATCCTGGTTTGATTGGAACGACGAAGAAGCTGTGCTATTCCCAAACTGGGAAACTGGAATCACCTGATTTGAAAGTGGGATAACTTCTTCATGCCAACTCCTATGAGATTTATTCAACTTCCTGGTGATTCTCCACCACTTTATGTATCCAAATCAAGCTTCTTACAAAGTGATTCATCCTGGTTTGATTGGAACGACGAAGAAGCTGTGCTATTCCCAAACTGGGAAACTGGAATCACCTGATTTGAAAGTGGGATAACTTCTTCATGCCAACTCCTATGAGATTTATTCAACTTCCTGGTGATTCTCCACCACTTTATGTATCCAAATCAAGCTTCTTACAAAGTGATTCATCCTGGTTTGATTGGAACGACGAAGAAGCTGTGCTATTCCCAAACTGGGAAACTGGAATCACCTGATTTGAAAGTGGGATAACTTCTTCATGCCAACTCCTATGAGATTTATTCAACTTCCTGGTGATTCTCCACCACTTTATGTATCCAAATCAAGCTTCTTACAAAGTGATTCATCCTGGTTTGATTGGAACGACGAAGAAGCTGTGCTATTCCCAAACTGGGAAACTGGAATCACCTGATTTGAAAGTGGGATAACTTCTTCATGCCAACTCCTATGAGATTTATTCAACTTCCTGGTGATTCTCCACCACTTTATGTATCCAAATCAAGCTTCTTACAAAGTGATTCATCCTGGTTTGATTGGAACGACGAAGAAGCTGTGCTATTCCCAAACTGGGAAACTGGAATCACCTGATTTGAAAGTGGGATAACTTCTTCATGCCAACTCCTATGAGATTTATTCAACTTCCTGGTGATTCTCCACCACTTTATGTATCCAAATCAAGCTTCTTACAAAGTGATTCATCCTGGTTTGATTGGAACGACGAAGAAGCTGTGCTATTCCCAAACTGGGAAACTGGAATCACCTGATTTGAAAGTGGGATAACTTCTTCATGCCAACTCCTATGAGATTTATTCAACTTCCTGGTGATTCTCCACCACTTTATGTATCCAAATCAAGCTTCTTACAAAGTGATTCATCCTGGTTTGATTGGAACGACGAAGAAGCTGTGCTATTCCCAAACTGGGAAACTGGAATCACCTGATTTGAAAGTGGGATAACTTCTTCATGCCAACTCCTATGAGATTTATTCAACTTCCTGGTGATTCTCCACCACTTTATGTATCCAAATCAAGCTTCTTACAAAGTGATTCATCCTGGTTTGATTGGAACGACGAAGAAGCTGTGCTATTCCCAAACTGGGAAACTGGAATCACCTGATTTGAAAGTGGGATAACTTCTTCATGCCAACTCCTATGAGATTTATTCAACTTCCTGGTGATTCTCCACCACTTTATGTATCCAAATCAAGCTTCTTACAAAGTGATTCATCCTGGTTTGATTGGAACGACGAAGAAGCTGTGCTATTCCCAAACTGGGAAACTGGAATCACCTGATTTGAAAGTGGGATAACTTCTTCATGCCAACTCCTATGAGATTTATTCAACTTCCTGGTGATTCTCCACCACTTTATGTATCCAAATCAAGCTTCTTACAAAGTGATTCATCCTGGTTTGATTGGAACGACGAAGAAGCTGTGCTATTCCCAAACTGGGAAACTGGAATCACCTGATTTGAAAGTGGGATAACTTCTTCATGCCAACTCCTATGAGATTTATTCAACTTCCTGGTGATTCTCCACCACTTTATGTATCCAAATCAAGCTTCTTACAAAGTGATTCATCCTGGTTTGATTGGAACGACGAAGAAGCTGTGCTATTCCCAAACTGGGAAACTGGAATCACCTGATTTGAAAGTGGGATAACTTCTTCATGCCAACTCCTATGAGATTTATTCAACTTCCTGGTGATTCTCCACCACTTTATGTATCCAAATCAAGCTTCTTACAAAGTGATTCATCCTGGTTTGATTGGAACGACGAAGAAGCTGTGCTATTCCCAAACTGGGAAACTGGAATCACCTGATTTGAAAGTGGGATAACTTCTTCATGCCAACTCCTATGAGATTTATTCAACTTCCTGGTGATTCTCCACCACTTTATGTATCCAAATCAAGCTTCTTACAAAGTGATTCATCCTGGTTTGATTGGAACGACGAAGAAGCTGTGCTATTCCCAAACTGGGAAACTGGAATCACCTGATTTGAAAGTGGGATAACTTCTTCATGCCAACTCCTATGAGATTTATTCAACTTCCTGGTGATTCTCCACCACTTTATGTATCCAAATCAAGCTTCTTACAAAGTGATTCATCCTGGTTTGATTGGAACGACGAAGAAGCTGTGCTATTCCCAAACTGGGAAACTGGAATCACCTGATTTGAAAGTGGGATAACTTCTTCATGCCAACTCCTATGAGATTTATTCAACTTCCTGGTGATTCTCCACCACTTTATGTATCCAAATCAAGCTTCTTACAAAGTGATTCATCCTGGTTTGATTGGAACGACGAAGAAGCTGTGCTATTCCCAAACTGGGAAACTGGAATCACCTGATTTGAAAGTGGGATAACTTCTTCATGCCAACTCCTATGAGATTTATTCAACTTCCTGGTGATTCTCCACCACTTTATGTATCCAAATCAAGCTTCTTACAAAGTGATTCATCCTGGTTTGATTGGAACGACGAAGAAGCTGTGCTATTCCCAAACTGGGAAACTGGAATCACCTGATTTGAAAGTGGGATAACTTCTTCATGCCAACTCCTATGAGATTTATTCAACTTCCTGGTGATTCTCCACCACTTTATGTATCCAAATCAAGCTTCTTACAAAGTGATTCATCCTGGTTTGATTGGAACGACGAAGAAGCTGTGCTATTCCCAAACTGGGAAACTGGAATCACCTGATTTGAAAGTGGGATAACTTCTTCATGCCAACTCCTATGAGATTTATTCAACTTCCTGGTGATTCTCCACCACTTTATGTATCCAAATCAAGCTTCTTACAAAGTGATTCATCCTGGTTTGATTGGAACGACGAAGAAGCTGTGCTATTCCCAAACTGGGAAACTGGAATCACCTGATTTGAAAGTGGGATAACTTCTTCATGCCAACTCCTATGAGATTTATTCAACTTCCTGGTGATTCTCCACCACTTTATGTATCCAAATCAAGCTTCTTACAAAGTGATTCATCCTGGTTTGATTGGAACGACGAAGAAGCTGTGCTATTCCCAAACTGGGAAACTGGAATCACCTGATTTGAAAGTGGGATAACTTCTTCATGCCAACTCCTATGAGATTTATTCAACTTCCTGGTGATTCTCCACCACTTTATGTATCCAAATCAAGCTTCTTACAAAGTGATTCATCCTGGTTTGATTGGAACGACGAAGAAGCTGTGCTATTCCCAAACTGGGAAACTGGAATCACCTGATTTGAAAGTGGGATAACTTCTTCATGCCAACTCCTATGAGATTTATTCAACTTCCTGGTGATTCTCCACCACTTTATGTATCCAAATCAAGCTTCTTACAAAGTGATTCATCCTGGTTTGATTGGAACGACGAAGAAGCTGTGCTATTCCCAAACTGGGAAACTGGAATCACCTGATTTGAAAGTGGGATAACTTCTTCATGCCAACTCCTATGAGATTTATTCAACTTCCTGGTGATTCTCCACCACTTTATGTATCCAAATCAAGCTTCTTACAAAGTGATTCATCCTGGTTTGATTGGAACGACGAAGAAGCTGTGCTATTCCCAAACTGGGAAACTGGAATCACCTGATTTGAAAGTGGGATAACTTCTTCATGCCAACTCCTATGAGATTTATTCAACTTCCTGGTGATTCTCCACCACTTTATGTATCCAAATCAAGCTTCTTACAAAGTGATTCATCCTGGTTTGATTGGAACGACGAAGAAGCTGTGCTATTCCCAAACTGGGAAACTGGAATCACCTGATTTGAAAGTGGGATAACTTCTTCATGCCAACTCCTATGAGATTTATTCAACTTCCTGGTGATTCTCCACCACTTTATGTATCCAAATCAAGCTTCTTACAAAGTGATTCATCCTGGTTTGATTGGAACGACGAAGAAGCTGTGCTATTCCCAAACTGGGAAACTGGAATCACCTGATTTGAAAGTGGGATAACTTCTTCATGCCAACTCCTATGAGATTTATTCAACTTCCTGGTGATTCTCCACCACTTTATGTATCCAAATCAAGCTTCTTACAAAGTGATTCATCCTGGTTTGATTGGAACGACGAAGAAGCTGTGCTATTCCCAAACTGGGAAACTGGAATCACCTGATTTGAAAGTGGGATAACTTCTTCATGCCAACTCCTATGAGATTTATTCAACTTCCTGGTGATTCTCCACCACTTTATGTATCCAAATCAAGCTTCTTACAAAGTGATTCATCCTGGTTTGATTGGAACGACGAAGAAGCTGTGCTATTCCCAAACTGGGAAACTGGAATCACCTGATTTGAAAGTGGGATAACTTCTTCATGCCAACTCCTATGAGATTTATTCAACTTCCTGGTGATTCTCCACCACTTTATGTATCCAAATCAAGCTTCTTACAAAGTGATTCATCCTGGTTTGATTGGAACGACGAAGAAGCTGTGCTATTCCCAAACTGGGAAACTGGAATCACCTGATTTGAAAGTGGGATAACTTCTTCATGCCAACTCCTATGAGATTTATTCAACTTCCTGGTGATTCTCCACCACTTTATGTATCCAAATCAAGCTTCTTACAAAGTGATTCATCCTGGTTTGATTGGAACGACGAAGAAGCTGTGCTATTCCCAAACTGGGAAACTGGAATCACCTGATTTGAAAGTGGGATAACTTCTTCATGCCAACTCCTATGAGATTTATTCAACTTCCTGGTGATTCTCCACCACTTTATGTATCCAAATCAAGCTTCTTACAAAGTGATTCATCCTGGTTTGATTGGAACGACGAAGAAGCTGTGCTATTCCCAAACTGGGAAACTGGAATCACCTGATTTGAAAGTGGGATAACTTCTTCATGCCAACTCCTATGAGATTTATTCAACTTCCTGGTGATTCTCCACCACTTTATGTATCCAAATCAAGCTTCTTACAAAGTGATTCATCCTGGTTTGATTGGAACGACGAAGAAGCTGTGCTATTCCCAAACTGGGAAACTGGAATCACCTGATTTGAAAGTGGGATAACTTCTTCATGCCAACTCCTATGAGATTTATTCAACTTCCTGGTGATTCTCCACCACTTTATGTATCCAAATCAAGCTTCTTACAAAGTGATTCATCCTGGTTTGATTGGAACGACGAAGAAGCTGTGCTATTCCCAAACTGGGAAACTGGAATCACCTGATTTGAAAGTGGGATAACTTCTTCATGCCAACTCCTATGAGATTTATTCAACTTCCTGGTGATTCTCCACCACTTTATGTATCCAAATCAAGCTTCTTACAAAGTGATTCATCCTGGTTTGATTGGAACGACGAAGAAGCTGTGCTATTCCCAAACTGGGAAACTGGAATCACCTGATTTGAAAGTGGGATAACTTCTTCATGCCAACTCCTATGAGATTTATTCAACTTCCTGGTGATTCTCCACCACTTTATGTATCCAAATCAAGCTTCTTACAAAGTGATTCATCCTGGTTTGATTGGAACGACGAAGAAGCTGTGCTATTCCCAAACTGGGAAACTGGAATCACCTGATTTGAAAGTGGGATAACTTCTTCATGCCAACTCCTATGAGATTTATTCAACTTCCTGGTGATTCTCCACCACTTTATGTATCCAAATCAAGCTTCTTACAAAGTGATTCATCCTGGTTTGATTGGAACGACGAAGAAGCTGTGCTATTCCCAAACTGGGAAACTGGAATCACCTGATTTGAAAGTGGGATAACTTCTTCATGCCAACTCCTATGAGATTTATTCAACTTCCTGGTGATTCTCCACCACTTTATGTATCCAAATCAAGCTTCTTACAAAGTGATTCATCCTGGTTTGATTGGAACGACGAAGAAGCTGTGCTATTCCCAAACTGGGAAACTGGAATCACCTGATTTGAAAGTGGGATAACTTCTTCATGCCAACTCCTATGAGATTTATTCAACTTCCTGGTGATTCTCCACCACTTTATGTATCCAAATCAAGCTTCTTACAAAGTGATTCATCCTGGTTTGATTGGAACGACGAAGAAGCTGTGCTATTCCCAAACTGGGAAACTGGAATCACCTGATTTGAAAGTGGGATAACTTCTTCATGCCAACTCCTATGAGATTTATTCAACTTCCTGGTGATTCTCCACCACTTTATGTATCCAAATCAAGCTTCTTACAAAGTGATTCATCCTGGTTTGATTGGAACGACGAAGAAGCTGTGCTATTCCCAAACTGGGAAACTGGAATCACCTGATTTGAAAGTGGGATAACTTCTTCATGCCAACTCCTATGAGATTTATTCAACTTCCTGGTGATTCTCCACCACTTTATGTATCCAAATCAAGCTTCTTACAAAGTGATTCATCCTGGTTTGATTGGAACGACGAAGAAGCTGTGCTATTCCCAAACTGGGAAACTGGAATCACCTGATTTGAAAGTGGGATAACTTCTTCATGCCAACTCCTATGAGATTTATTCAACTTCCTGGTGATTCTCCACCACTTTATGTATCCAAATCAAGCTTCTTACAAAGTGATTCATCCTGGTTTGATTGGAACGACGAAGAAGCTGTGCTATTCCCAAACTGGGAAACTGGAATCACCTGATTTGAAAGTGGGATAACTTCTTCATGCCAACTCCTATGAGATTTATTCAACTTCCTGGTGATTCTCCACCACTTTATGTATCCAAATCAAGCTTCTTACAAAGTGATTCATCCTGGTTTGATTGGAACGACGAAGAAGCTGTGCTATTCCCAAACTGGGAAACTGGAATCACCTGATTTGAAAGTGGGATAACTTCTTCATGCCAACTCCTATGAGATTTATTCAACTTCCTGGTGATTCTCCACCACTTTATGTATCCAAATCAAGCTTCTTACAAAGTGATTCATCCTGGTTTGATTGGAACGACGAAGAAGCTGTGCTATTCCCAAACTGGGAAACTGGAATCACCTGATTTGAAAGTGGGATAACTTCTTCATGCCAACTCCTATGAGATTTATTCAACTTCCTGGTGATTCTCCACCACTTTATGTATCCAAATCAAGCTTCTTACAAAGTGATTCATCCTGGTTTGATTGGAACGACGAAGAAGCTGTGCTATTCCCAAACTGGGAAACTGGAATCACCTGATTTGAAAGTGGGATAACTTCTTCATGCCAACTCCTATGAGATTTATTCAACTTCCTGGTGATTCTCCACCACTTTATGTATCCAAATCAAGCTTCTTACAAAGTGATTCATCCTGGTTTGATTGGAACGACGAAGAAGCTGTGCTATTCCCAAACTGGGAAACTGGAATCACCTGATTTGAAAGTGGGATAACTTCTTCATGCCAACTCCTATGAGATTTATTCAACTTCCTGGTGATTCTCCACCACTTTATGTATCCAAATCAAGCTTCTTACAAAGTGATTCATCCTGGTTTGATTGGAACGACGAAGAAGCTGTGCTATTCCCAAACTGGGAAACTGGAATCACCTGATTTGAAAGTGGGATAACTTCTTCATGCCAACTCCTATGAGATTTATTCAACTTCCTGGTGATTCTCCACCACTTTATGTATCCAAATCAAGCTTCTTACAAAGTGATTCATCCTGGTTTGATTGGAACGACGAAGAAGCTGTGCTATTCCCAAACTGGGAAACTGGAATCACCTGATTTGAAAGTGGGATAACTTCTTCATGCCAACTCCTATGAGATTTATTCAACTTCCTGGTGATTCTCCACCACTTTATGTATCCAAATCAAGCTTCTTACAAAGTGATTCATCCTGGTTTGATTGGAACGACGAAGAAGCTGTGCTATTCCCAAACTGGGAAACTGGAATCACCTGATTTGAAAGTGGGATAACTTCTTCATGCCAACTCCTATGAGATTTATTCAACTTCCTGGTGATTCTCCACCACTTTATGTATCCAAATCAAGCTTCTTACAAAGTGATTCATCCTGGTTTGATTGGAACGACGAAGAAGCTGTGCTATTCCCAAACTGGGAAACTGGAATCACCTGATTTGAAAGTGGGATAACTTCTTCATGCCAACTCCTATGAGATTTATTCAACTTCCTGGTGATTCTCCACCACTTTATGTATCCAAATCAAGCTTCTTACAAAGTGATTCATCCTGGTTTGATTGGAACGACGAAGAAGCTGTGCTATTCCCAAACTGGGAAACTGGAATCACCTGATTTGAAAGTGGGATAACTTCTTCATGCCAACTCCTATGAGATTTATTCAACTTCCTGGTGATTCTCCACCACTTTATGTATCCAAATCAAGCTTCTTACAAAGTGATTCATCCTGGTTTGATTGGAACGACGAAGAAGCTGTGCTATTCCCAAACTGGGAAACTGGAATCACCTGATTTGAAAGTGGGATAACTTCTTCATGCCAACTCCTATGAGATTTATTCAACTTCCTGGTGATTCTCCACCACTTTATGTATCCAAATCAAGCTTCTTACAAAGTGATTCATCCTGGTTTGATTGGAACGACGAAGAAGCTGTGCTATTCCCAAACTGGGAAACTGGAATCACCTGATTTGAAAGTGGGATAACTTCTTCATGCCAACTCCTATGAGATTTATTCAACTTCCTGGTGATTCTCCACCACTTTATGTATCCAAATCAAGCTTCTTACAAAGTGATTCATCCTGGTTTGATTGGAACGACGAAGAAGCTGTGCTATTCCCAAACTGGGAAACTGGAATCACCTGATTTGAAAGTGGGATAACTTCTTCATGCCAACTCCTATGAGATTTATTCAACTTCCTGGTGATTCTCCACCACTTTATGTATCCAAATCAAGCTTCTTACAAAGTGATTCATCCTGGTTTGATTGGAACGACGAAGAAGCTGTGCTATTCCCAAACTGGGAAACTGGAATCACCTGATTTGAAAGTGGGATAACTTCTTCATGCCAACTCCTATGAGATTTATTCAACTTCCTGGTGATTCTCCACCACTTTATGTATCCAAATCAAGCTTCTTACAAAGTGATTCATCCTGGTTTGATTGGAACGACGAAGAAGCTGTGCTATTCCCAAACTGGGAAACTGGAATCACCTGATTTGAAAGTGGGATAACTTCTTCATGCCAACTCCTATGAGATTTATTCAACTTCCTGGTGATTCTCCACCACTTTATGTATCCAAATCAAGCTTCTTACAAAGTGATTCATCCTGGTTTGATTGGAACGACGAAGAAGCTGTGCTATTCCCAAACTGGGAAACTGGAATCACCTGATTTGAAAGTGGGATAACTTCTTCATGCCAACTCCTATGAGATTTATTCAACTTCCTGGTGATTCTCCACCACTTTATGTATCCAAATCAAGCTTCTTACAAAGTGATTCATCCTGGTTTGATTGGAACGACGAAGAAGCTGTGCTATTCCCAAACTGGGAAACTGGAATCACCTGATTTGAAAGTGGGATAACTTCTTCATGCCAACTCCTATGAGATTTATTCAACTTCCTGGTGATTCTCCACCACTTTATGTATCCAAATCAAGCTTCTTACAAAGTGATTCATCCTGGTTTGATTGGAACGACGAAGAAGCTGTGCTATTCCCAAACTGGGAAACTGGAATCACCTGATTTGAAAGTGGGATAACTTCTTCATGCCAACTCCTATGAGATTTATTCAACTTCCTGGTGATTCTCCACCACTTTATGTATCCAAATCAAGCTTCTTACAAAGTGATTCATCCTGGTTTGATTGGAACGACGAAGAAGCTGTGCTATTCCCAAACTGGGAAACTGGAATCACCTGATTTGAAAGTGGGATAACTTCTTCATGCCAACTCCTATGAGATTTATTCAACTTCCTGGTGATTCTCCACCACTTTATGTATCCAAATCAAGCTTCTTACAAAGTGATTCATCCTGGTTTGATTGGAACGACGAAGAAGCTGTGCTATTCCCAAACTGGGAAACTGGAATCACCTGATTTGAAAGTGGGATAACTTCTTCATGCCAACTCCTATGAGATTTATTCAACTTCCTGGTGATTCTCCACCACTTTATGTATCCAAATCAAGCTTCTTACAAAGTGATTCATCCTGGTTTGATTGGAACGACGAAGAAGCTGTGCTATTCCCAAACTGGGAAACTGGAATCACCTGATTTGAAAGTGGGATAACTTCTTCATGCCAACTCCTATGAGATTTATTCAACTTCCTGGTGATTCTCCACCACTTTATGTATCCAAATCAAGCTTCTTACAAAGTGATTCATCCTGGTTTGATTGGAACGACGAAGAAGCTGTGCTATTCCCAAACTGGGAAACTGGAATCACCTGATTTGAAAGTGGGATAACTTCTTCATGCCAACTCCTATGAGATTTATTCAACTTCCTGGTGATTCTCCACCACTTTATGTATCCAAATCAAGCTTCTTACAAAGTGATTCATCCTGGTTTGATTGGAACGACGAAGAAGCTGTGCTATTCCCAAACTGGGAAACTGGAATCACCTGATTTGAAAGTGGGATAACTTCTTCATGCCAACTCCTATGAGATTTATTCAACTTCCTGGTGATTCTCCACCACTTTATGTATCCAAATCAAGCTTCTTACAAAGTGATTCATCCTGGTTTGATTGGAACGACGAAGAAGCTGTGCTATTCCCAAACTGGGAAACTGGAATCACCTGATTTGAAAGTGGGATAACTTCTTCATGCCAACTCCTATGAGATTTATTCAACTTCCTGGTGATTCTCCACCACTTTATGTATCCAAATCAAGCTTCTTACAAAGTGATTCATCCTGGTTTGATTGGAACGACGAAGAAGCTGTGCTATTCCCAAACTGGGAAACTGGAATCACCTGATTTGAAAGTGGGATAACTTCTTCATGCCAACTCCTATGAGATTTATTCAACTTCCTGGTGATTCTCCACCACTTTATGTATCCAAATCAAGCTTCTTACAAAGTGATTCATCCTGGTTTGATTGGAACGACGAAGAAGCTGTGCTATTCCCAAACTGGGAAACTGGAATCACCTGATTTGAAAGTGGGATAACTTCTTCATGCCAACTCCTATGAGATTTATTCAACTTCCTGGTGATTCTCCACCACTTTATGTATCCAAATCAAGCTTCTTACAAAGTGATTCATCCTGGTTTGATTGGAACGACGAAGAAGCTGTGCTATTCCCAAACTGGGAAACTGGAATCACCTGATTTGAAAGTGGGATAACTTCTTCATGCCAACTCCTATGAGATTTATTCAACTTCCTGGTGATTCTCCACCACTTTATGTATCCAAATCAAGCTTCTTACAAAGTGATTCATCCTGGTTTGATTGGAACGACGAAGAAGCTGTGCTATTCCCAAACTGGGAAACTGGAATCACCTGATTTGAAAGTGGGATAACTTCTTCATGCCAACTCCTATGAGATTTATTCAACTTCCTGGTGATTCTCCACCACTTTATGTATCCAAATCAAGCTTCTTACAAAGTGATTCATCCTGGTTTGATTGGAACGACGAAGAAGCTGTGCTATTCCCAAACTGGGAAACTGGAATCACCTGATTTGAAAGTGGGATAACTTCTTCATGCCAACTCCTATGAGATTTATTCAACTTCCTGGTGATTCTCCACCACTTTATGTATCCAAATCAAGCTTCTTACAAAGTGATTCATCCTGGTTTGATTGGAACGACGAAGAAGCTGTGCTATTCCCAAACTGGGAAACTGGAATCACCTGATTTGAAAGTGGGATAACTTCTTCATGCCAACTCCTATGAGATTTATTCAACTTCCTGGTGATTCTCCACCACTTTATGTATCCAAATCAAGCTTCTTACAAAGTGATTCATCCTGGTTTGATTGGAACGACGAAGAAGCTGTGCTATTCCCAAACTGGGAAACTGGAATCACCTGATTTGAAAGTGGGATAACTTCTTCATGCCAACTCCTATGAGATTTATTCAACTTCCTGGTGATTCTCCACCACTTTATGTATCCAAATCAAGCTTCTTACAAAGTGATTCATCCTGGTTTGATTGGAACGACGAAGAAGCTGTGCTATTCCCAAACTGGGAAACTGGAATCACCTGATTTGAAAGTGGGATAACTTCTTCATGCCAACTCCTATGAGATTTATTCAACTTCCTGGTGATTCTCCACCACTTTATGTATCCAAATCAAGCTTCTTACAAAGTGATTCATCCTGGTTTGATTGGAACGACGAAGAAGCTGTGCTATTCCCAAACTGGGAAACTGGAATCACCTGATTTGAAAGTGGGATAACTTCTTCATGCCAACTCCTATGAGATTTATTCAACTTCCTGGTGATTCTCCACCACTTTATGTATCCAAATCAAGCTTCTTACAAAGTGATTCATCCTGGTTTGATTGGAACGACGAAGAAGCTGTGCTATTCCCAAACTGGGAAACTGGAATCACCTGATTTGAAAGTGGGATAACTTCTTCATGCCAACTCCTATGAGATTTATTCAACTTCCTGGTGATTCTCCACCACTTTATGTATCCAAATCAAGCTTCTTACAAAGTGATTCATCCTGGTTTGATTGGAACGACGAAGAAGCTGTGCTATTCCCAAACTGGGAAACTGGAATCACCTGATTTGAAAGTGGGATAACTTCTTCATGCCAACTCCTATGAGATTTATTCAACTTCCTGGTGATTCTCCACCACTTTATGTATCCAAATCAAGCTTCTTACAAAGTGATTCATCCTGGTTTGATTGGAACGACGAAGAAGCTGTGCTATTCCCAAACTGGGAAACTGGAATCACCTGATTTGAAAGTGGGATAACTTCTTCATGCCAACTCCTATGAGATTTATTCAACTTCCTGGTGATTCTCCACCACTTTATGTATCCAAATCAAGCTTCTTACAAAGTGATTCATCCTGGTTTGATTGGAACGACGAAGAAGCTGTGCTATTCCCAAACTGGGAAACTGGAATCACCTGATTTGAAAGTGGGATAACTTCTTCATGCCAACTCCTATGAGATTTATTCAACTTCCTGGTGATTCTCCACCACTTTATGTATCCAAATCAAGCTTCTTACAAAGTGATTCATCCTGGTTTGATTGGAACGACGAAGAAGCTGTGCTATTCCCAAACTGGGAAACTGGAATCACCTGATTTGAAAGTGGGATAACTTCTTCATGCCAACTCCTATGAGATTTATTCAACTTCCTGGTGATTCTCCACCACTTTATGTATCCAAATCAAGCTTTTCACAAAGTGATTCATCCTGGTTTGTTTGTAACGGCGACGAAGCTGTGCTATTCCCAAACTGGGAAACTGTGAAAGTTTAGAGAATAAGAAAGGTATTGAGAGATTAGAGAGAGTTTAAGGGTGATTATGAGACATTAAGGTGTTTAGGTGTAATTGTATGAGATGATCATGATGAACTTAAGAGAGAAACTCATAAACTCTTGTGTTATCTTATTAATCAATCAGGTTACAATATATATATGAGAGAGAGCTAGGGCATTTCGAAATACAAGCATGTGAAGTCAAGGATAAGATGAGAGACTATGGGAAAAGTAACCAATGGGATGAGCCACATGCTTGGACACCTTTTGCTTTTACTTTCCAGGCTGTCCTTAGCTGTAGCCGCGCCTTATCCATCTGATTCAACGGACTGATTGTGGATAAGGCTGTAACAAAGCTAAACTCCCAAGTTAACTCCCCTTAGGTAACTTTGGACCATCTCCATTACCCTAACTGTACGGCCTTGCCTTGTACGGCCTTGCCTTGTACGGACACCTCAACCATATTAAACTCAACTCTTCTATCCTTCTCTAATACTCCATGCCTTCACCCTGATACCTCTTCTCTTCTCTTATTTTGTTCAACACTCCCCCTCAAGCTTGTCTATAGGAACTAGCCAAGCTTGGAAAGGCCATGAGATCTTCCTCATTAAAAACCTCACCAAAGAAAACCCATTGGGACAAAACTTTGATGAGGGAAAAAGAGTAAAGGTCTCATGGCTAAGGGGATCAGCTCCTTTGTGTGAGATCTATGAGTCCCAATCTGATGTGAATGGACTCCATAGTCTTCTGTTTTGCAGCCTTGGTGAACACATCTGCTAATTGATCCTCACTCCGAGTGTAGCATAGCAAGATCACCCCCAAGACAATCATCTGTCTCACTTTGTGACAATCAACCTCAATATGCTTGGTTCTCTCATGGAATACTGAGTTTGTTGCGATGTGTATGGCGGATTGGCTGTCACAATGCATAGTCATTGGAGTAGCTTGCTCAATCTCCAAATGCTTTAAGATTCCCTTGATCCATACCAGTTCGTTTGTGAGCTTTAGCATGGCTCTATACTCAGCTTCAGCACTGGAACAGGCCACCACCTTCTGTTTCTTGCTCTTCCATGTCACTAAGTTGCCTCCAATGAATGTACAATAGCCGGTAGTTGATCTTCTGTCAGCTCTATCACCTGCCCAATCCGCATCACAGTAGCCTACCACTTCAGTACTCTTGTTGCAACCCATCCAAACTCCAAGGCCCTTTGTTCCGTTTAGATACATCAGTAGCCTCTCCACCATGTGCCAATGATGTTCCTTTGGAACTTGCATATGCTGGCTCACTTGATTCACAGCAAAGCATACATCTGGTCTTGTAATGGTAAGGTAGATCAGCTTCCCTACCATCTTCCTATACAGCTTCGGATCATGGAAAGGCTTGCTATCTTCAATCTCCCCTCACGTGGAAGCTTGTAGCCATCCTCAAGAGGCATCCTTGCTGTTTTATCTCCAATACCTGCATCTTTCAATAGATCAAGTGCATACTTCCTTTGGGAAATGAACAATCCTTCCTTAGATCTACACAACTCAATTCCAAGGAAGTATTTCATTTCTCATAAGTCTTTAATTTCAAACACAGATTTTAAAAACTCCTTTGTGGCTTTTATACCATCCTTATCACTACCTGTTATGATGATATCATCCACATAAACAAGTAGACAGATGATACCTGAGTGTGTAGTGAGAGTGAAGAGAGTATGATCAAGCTCAGACTTTCTAAAGCCACGCCCATTCAATGTTGTGCTTAGTTTGTTGTACCAAGCTCTAGGAGACTGTTTTAAACCATAAATGGCCTTCTTCAATCTCAACACATTTCCTGGCTTTACAAGACCTTCAAGACCTGGTGGGGGATGCATGTATACTTCATCTTCTAGTTCACCTTGAAGAAATGCATTCTTCACATCCATTTGCCACAGATCCCACTCAAGGTTCACAGCCAAGGATAGTACTATCCTAATTGTGTGAAGCTTAGCAACTGGGGCAAAGGTATCAATGTAATCCTCTCCATAGGTCTGAGTATAGCCTCTTGCAACTAGCCTTGTCTTGCGCCTCTCTATCTGTCCATTAGGAAGGTATTTGATCGTAAATATCCATCTGCTTGTTACTGCCTTCTTCCCTTTAGGTAACTCACTTTCATACCATGTATCATTCTTTATCATAGCTCCTGATTCATCTCCAACTGATTCTCTCCACTCTTTATGCATCATGGCTTCCTCATATGATCTTGGAACAAAATTCTTATCCAAACTCACCATGAATGCACAATGCTCTTGAGGGAACTCAGCAAAGGAACACACAGCTTGGGAGGGATGCTCCACAGCCTGGGCATTGTAGTACACTCTCGTGTTTACCCAGTTGGAAGTATCCCTCTTTAGCCGTGTACTTCTTCTTAAAGGAACCTGAACAGGCTCCATAACAGCCGCAGGCTCTACACCTTCTCCCTCAACTTCATTGGTTTCAATCTGATCTTCTTGAGTAGATTCTTCTTCACTTAGTGTCACTCCTTGAACATGATTATCTGAGTCTTGATCTTCATGATCTCCAGGCTCAGGTTCGTTTCCCCCTTCATGATCAAGGTGTGATGATTCTTCAGCTTCATTAGTACTTGTTGGTTGCTGATCCTGGGACATGTTGATCCCAAGTCCTTCTAGCACACGCCTAAGACTTGTAGCTTTATCAGATGGCTGAGACAAATCTTCAAGATCTTCCCACTTCCTATCTCCATAAAAACTCTTATCTTCCAAAACCTTGACATCTCTAGACACAAGAACCCTCCTGGCATCTGAATCATAGCATTTGTACCCTTTCTGTGATGTTGAGTAGCCAATGAACATAGCTCTTGTACTCTTTGCTTCTAACTTATTCCTTAGCTCTCCGGGTACAAGCACAAAGCACACACACCCAAATACTCTTAAGTGATCCAGTACTGGCTTGCTTCTGTTTAGAACTTCGTGTTGAGATGAGTTGAGACATTTGAGGTAAAGAGAAGGCTTGAGAGGTTAAGTATGAATGGAGAAGAAGGAGCTTAGGAGGAATGGAGAAGTGAGGCTGAGGCATCCGTACAAGGCCGTACATGGCCGTACATGGCCGTACATGGCCATACACACTTACCTCAGCCACGGTTAAGCCAAGAGTTACTTAAGTAACTTAACTAGATAAGAAGAAGCTCTGATCACTTATCTGAAGGATCAGACCGTTACCAAAGGAAGAAGGAGCGTGTGACAGCCTGTCTTGGACTGGAAAGAAGAAGGCATAAAGCAAAGATGCTTCACACACGCGGTCACTCCTATTGGATAGTTCAAATGCATTCTTATCCTATCCATTGACTTCACATGCTTTCTCCTCTTGTATTTCGAAACCCTAGAGACTCTCTCTTACTATATAATGTATCCTAAGCTCATTAATAAAGATTAGACAGTTCTAAACAAATCAATCTCTCTATACTTTTCACAATGATTCTCCATTAGTCTCTTAATCTCTTCTCTATTCTTATCTAAACTCAGATTATCTTTTACTTTACTCAAAACTTATATGGTATCAGAGCCAGGTTGATTTCAATCTGAGTTCTTGGCGTTTTTCTCTTGAAGATTCAAACTTGAAACTTTGGGAGATCAAGTGAGAGTGGTGTGAGTGTTCTTGGAAGAAGCTGCATCCCGGGAGCTACATCTTCATACCGAAAGTCTTATCTAGCTTTTTGAGGGTTCTTTGAAGAGTAAAGACAAGGCACGGAAGGGTTTGAGCTGGTGTTGTAGTTCTGAGTCTCAAGATCAAGTCTTTTACAAGTTATTGAAGTGAAACTGTTGAAGATGGAGAGTGGTTCCAAGATGAAGGTTGCTGTGACTTTCAAGGGAAGTAACTACCTAGTATGGTCTAGGATGGTGAAGACTGCTGTGGGAAGTAAGGGTTTATGGAAGCACATCACATCTGGTGAGGCTCCAAAGCTCATTACTCAAGGAGGAGACAAGGAGAGTGTCTCGGAAGCTGAAGCTGAGAAGTGGCAACAAGAGGACATGGTGGTGATGTCTGCTCTTCATAGCTCGTTGGAGCCAGCCATTCTAGATGCTTACAGCTATTGTGAGACAGCCAAGGAGCTGTGGGAAACATTGAAGAAGGTGTATGGAAACACCTCTAACCTCAGCCGGGTCTTTGAAGTGAAGAAAGCTTTGAATGATCTAACTCAGGAGGACATGGAGTTCACTAAGCATTTGGGGAGGTTCCGGACACTCTGGTCAGAGCTGGAGATGCTGAGGCCGAGCACAACTGATCCAGAGCTGCTAAATGAAAGGAGAGAGCAAGATAAAGTCTTTGGGTTGTTGCTTACATTGAATCCAAGCTACAGTGGGTTGATTCAGCATATGTTGAGGGCTGAGAAGCTTCCGGACCTGGAGGATGCGTGTGCTCAGATACAAAAGGAGCAAGGCTCCATTGGCTTGTTTGGTGGTAAAGGAGACTTGTCTCTAGCCAATGCTGCGCGAACTGATCATGAGGAGATACCACAAGCCAACAGAGCAGCACACGGCAAGTATGAGGATAGGAAGTTCAATGGCAATTGTGATCACTGCAAGAAGCATGGGCACAAGAAGAGCCAGTGCTGGATACTACATCCTCATCTGAAGCCAGCGAAGTTCATGAAGGAAAGGGAGGCAAGGGCTCATGCTTCTGAAGGAACAAGTGGAGCCGGATCATCTAGCCGTGGAGCTGAAGGAGAGGGACGTGAGGGTGATGGCAAGGCACTGGTGACATACTCAGGAGCTCCTAACATCCGTGGCAATGATCAAGACTTCATCAGGAGATCCGAGATGGATGCTCTCATCAAAATGCTCAAGGAGAATGGTAACACTCATGGATACTCCTTTGGTGCATCCATGATAGCTAAGACTATAGAAACATCTCCTTGTGTTGCTGATATTGCTAGGATGGATAGGGTTAAAGGCAATGAACATGCTAGACATGAGTACACTTTTGCTAGAAATGCTAGGATAAATCATGAACTAAATGCATTTAGATCACCTTTGAACCGTTGTCATACTGCTAGCAATATAACTAAGCCATTAATTGTTGATTCTGGTGCATCTCATCACATGATTAGTGATACAAATCTGATTAAGGATATAGAACCAACTAGTGGACATGTTATGATTGCAAATGGAGACAAGATCCCTATTAGAGGAATAGGAAATTTGAAGTTGTTTGATAAGAACACTAGAGCTTTCTACATGCCTGAATTTACATCTAACTTGCTATCTGTTAAGAAATGCACAACTGATTTGAATTGCAATGTTATATTCAGTCCTAATGATGTAAAGTTTCAGGATATTGAGAGCAGCCACGTGATTGGAAAAGGAATCACTAAAGGAGAGTTGTATTTGCTTGAAGAACTTGATCCTGTTTCCAATTACAATTGCTCATTTACTACTGCTTCTAGTATAAATAAAAATGCTTTGTGGCATGCTAGATTAGGACATCCTCATGGTAGAGCTTTAAACTTGATGTTACCAGGTGTTTTATTTGAGAATAAGGATTGTGAAGCTTGCATTTTAGGCAAGCATTGTAAAACTGTGTTTCCAAACTCTACTAGTGTTTATGATAAGTGCTTTGATCTTATTCATTCTGATGTGTGGACTGCACCTTGCATATCTAGAGACAATCATAAATACTTTGTCACATTCATTGATGAAAAATCCAAATACACCTGGTTAACTTTAATCCCATCAAAAGATAGAGTGATAGATGCATTTAAGAACTTTCAAGCTCATGTGACTAACCATTATAATGCCAAGATTAAAATTTTGAGATCAGATAATGGAGGGGAGTACACAAGCTATGCGTTCAAAAGTCATCTAGAGCATCATGGGATCTTGCATCAAACAAGCTGTCCTTATACTCCACAACAGAATGGGGTAGCTGAGAGGAAGAACCGACACTTGATGGAGGTTGCTAGGTCAATGATGTTCCAAGCAAATGTTCCAAAGAGGTTCTGGAGTGATGCTGTGGCTACTGCTTGTTACTTGATCAACAGGATTCCCACAAAGGTGTTGAAGGATCAAGCACCATTTGAAGTTCTAAACAAGCACAAGCCATCAGTGGATTACTTGAGAGTATTTGGATGTCTATGCTTTGTGTTGGTACCAGGAGAGTTAAGAAACAAGCTAGAGGCAAGGAGCACTAAGGCTATGTTTATTGGCTATTCAACAACACAAAAGGGATACAAGTGCTATGATCCAGATACTAGAAGAGTCCTAATCTCTAGAGATGTGAAGTTCATAGAAGCTAGAGGATACTATGAAGAAAGGAATCAAGAGGAGCTAAAGGATCTAACGTCAGATAAGGCAGGCGCCTTAAGACTGATTTTGGAGGGTCTAGGTATCAAGATGAACCAGGATCCAAATGTGGGGAGTAGGAACCAACATGAGAGTTCTCCGGCCCCTAGTGAAGCTAATCAGTCACCTCACCTTGATCGTGAGGGGGGCAGGGAATCTGAAACTCAAGAAGATGGTCAGGATGGAGCCGGCTTGAGTGAAGAAGAAGAGAGTGTTTCAGGCTCTCACAATCAAGGTGATCAAAGCCAAGGAGAAGTAGAAGCTCAGGCTGAAGCACCAGAACCGAGTGTCCAAGAGGAGCAGGTTCAGAACCAACCAGTATTGAGAAGAAGCACAAGGCTGAGAAAGGATCCTTCTACTTGGGTAAACACGCGAGTGTACTACAATGCCCAAGCTGTGGAGCATCCTTCTCAAGCTGTGTGTTCCTTTGCTCAATACCCTGAAGAACATTGTGCCTTTATGGTAAACTTGGATGAGAACTACATACCAAGAAACTATGAAGAGGCAATGATGGATAAAGAATGGAAGGAATCAGTTGGAGCTGAGGCAGGAGCCATGATCAAGAATGATACATGGTATGAGAGTGAGTTACCAAAAGGGAAGAAGGCTGTGAGTAGTAAATGGATATTCACAATCAAGTATAAGGCTGATGGAAAGGTTGAGAGGAAGAAGTCAAGGCTAGTAGCCAGAGGTTTCACTCAAACTTATGGAGAAGATTACATAGAAACCTTTGCACCAGTAGCTAAACTACATACAATACGGATTGTATTAAGCTTGGCTGTGAACCTTGGATGGGGGTTATGGCAAATGGATGTGAAGAATGCATTCCTACAAGGTGAACTTGAGGATGAAGTATATATGCATCCACCTCCAGGCCTAGAACACTTAGTGAAGAGAGGAAATGTATTGAGACTGAAGAAAGCTATCTATGGGCTGAAGCAATCACCAAGAGCTTGGTACAACAAGCTGAGCACTACTCTGAATGGCCGAGGCTTCAAGAAGTCTGAACTAGACCACACTCTCTTCACACTCACTACTCCCTCAGGTATGATTGCACTCCTTGTGTATGTTGATGACATCATTATCACAGGAAGTGATAAGGAAGGTATCATAGCAACCAAGGAGTTTCTTAAATCCATGTTTGAGATTAAAGACTTGGGAGAAATGAAATACTTTCTTGGAATTGAGATATGTAGATCCAAGGAAGGCTTATTCATGTCCCAAAGGAAGTATACACTTGATCTTTTGAAAGGTGCAGGTGCTTATGGAGGCAAGACAGCAAGGATGCCTATGGAGGATGGCTACAAAGTCCCACGAGAGGGGGAGATTGAAGACAGCAAACCTTATCAGGATCCTAAACTCTATAGAAAACTAGTTGGTAAACTGATTTACCTTACCATAACTAGACCTGACATTTGTTTTGCTGTGAATCAGGTGAGTCAACATATGCAAGTGCCTAAGGATCATCACTGGCGTATGGTGGAGAGAATTCTGATGTATCTCAACGGCTCACCTGATCAAGGAATATGGATGGGTTGCAATGGGAGCACTGAAGTGGTTGGATACTGTGATGCGGATTGGGCTGGTGATAGAGCAGACAGGAGATCAACCACAGGCTATTGCACATTCATTGGAGGCAACTTGGTTACATGGAAGAGTAAGAAGCAGAAGGTGGTCTCTTGCTCAAGAGCAGAAGCTGAGTATAGAGCTATGCTGAAGCTTACCAACGAGCTGGTGTGGATCAAAGGCATCTTGAAGCATTTGGAGATTGATCAAACCACGCCAATGACAATGCATTGTGATAACCAAGCAGCTATCCACATTGCCTCCAACTCGGTGTTCCATGAGAGAACCAAGCACATTGAAGTTGATTGCCACAAAGTGAGGCAGATGATCATCCTAGGAGTCATCTTGCCATGCTATACAAGGAGTGAAGATCAGTTGGCTGATGTGTTCACCAAGGCTGCAAGACAGAAGACAATGGAGTCCATTCACATCAGGTTGGGCCTCATTGATCTTGGAAAGAGAAGGAGCTGATCCCCTTTGGCTGTGAGGTCTTTACTCTTTTTCCCTCATCAAGGTTTTGTCCCAATGGGTTTTCCTTGGTGAGGTTTTTAATGAGGAAGATCTCATGGCTGTCCAATCTTAGTTGTTCATAAAGCTAAGCTTGAGGGGGAGTGTTGAGATGAGTTGAGACATTTGAGGTAAAGAGAAGGCTTGAGAGGTTAAGTATGAATGGAGAAGAAGGAGCTTAGGAGGAATGGAGAAGTGAGGCTGAGGCATCCGTACAAGGCCGTACATGGCCGTACATGGCCGTACATGGCCATACACACTTACCTCAGCCACGGTTAATCCAAGAGTTACTTAAGTAACTTAACTAGATAAGAAGAAGCTCTGATCACTTATCTGAAGGATCAGACCGTTACCAAAGGAAGAAGGAGCGTGTGACAGCCTGTCTTGGACTGGAAAGAAGAAGGCATAAAGCAAAGATGCTTCACACACGCGGTCACTCCTATTGGATAGTTCAAATGCATTCTTATCCTATCCATTGACTTCACATGCTTTCTCCTCTTGTATTTCGAAACCCTAGAGACTCTCTCTTACTATATAATGTATCCTAAGCTCATTAATAAAGATTAGACAGTTCTAAACAAATCAATCTCTCTATACTTTTCACAATGATTCTCCATTAGTCTCTTAATCTCTTCTCTATTCTTATCTAAACTCAGATTATCTTTTACTTTACTCAAAACTTATACTTCGTAGGGTGCTTGATCCTCCAAAATCTTTGTTGGTATCCTATTAATTAGATAGCAAGCAGAGATCACAGCATCACTCCAAAACCTCTTTGGTACACTTGTGTGAAACATCATAGACCTTGCCACCTCCATTAGGTGTCTGTTCTTCCTCTCAGCAACTCCATTCTGTTGAGGAGTGTAGGGACAGCTTGTCTGATGAAGAATCCCATGTTGAGCTAGATGGTTCTTGAATGCATTGCCAGTATACTCTCCACCATTATCAGACCTGAAAATCTTAATCTTGGCATTATACTGGTTAGATACATAAGACTGGAAGTTTTTAAATGCATCAAGAACCCTATCCTTTGTTTTAATGAGTGTTATCCAGGTGTATTTAGATTTTTCATCTATGAATGTGACAAAGTACTTGTAGTTATCTCTAGATAAACAGGGAGCAGTCCATACATCAGAGTGAATAAGATCAAAGCAATTATCATAGATAGTAGTAGATCTTTTAAACACAGTCTTACAATGTTTTCCCAAAATACAAGCCTCACAATCATTATTTTTAAACATGACACCTGGTAACATTAAGCTTAAGGCTCTAACATGTGGATGTCCTAGCCTAGAATGCCATAATGCACCTTTACTTAAAACAGAACTCAACAAACAACTAGAAATGGGGGTAATGTCTTCAAGTAAATAAAGATCCCCTTTGGTTACTCCTTGCCCAATCAACTTACTGCTCTCAATATCCTGAAATTTCACATCATTAGGGCTAAAGATAACATTGCATTGAAGATCATTAGTACATCTCTTTGTTGAGATGAGTTGAGACATTTGAGGTAAAGAGAAGGCTTGAGAGGTTAAGTATGAATGGAGAAGAAGGAGCTTAGGAGGAATGGAGAAGTGAGGCTGAGGCATCCGTACAAGGCCGTACATGGCCGTACATGGCCGTACATGGCCATACACACTTACCTCAGCCACGGTTAAGCCAAGAGTTACTTAAGTAACTTAACTAGATAAGAAGAAGCTCTGATCACTTATCTGAAGGATCAGACCGTTACCAAAGGAAGAAGGAGCGTGTGACAGCCTGTCTTGGGCTGGAAAGAAGAAGGCATAAAGCAAAGATGCTTCACACACGCGGTCACTCCTATTGGATAGTTCAAATGCATTCTTATCCTATCCATTGACTTCACATGCTTTCTCCTCTTGTATTTCGAAACCCTAGAGACTCTCTCTTACTATATAATGTATCCTAAGCTCATTAATAAAGATTAGACAGTTCTAAACAAATCAATCTCTCTATACTTTTCACAATGATTCTCCATTAGTCTCTTAATCTCTTCTCTATTCTTATCTAAACTCAGATTATCTTTTACTTTACTCAAAACTTATATGGTATCAGAGCCAGGTTGATTTCAATCTGAGTTCTTGGCGTTTTTCTCTTGAAGATTCAAACTTGAAACTTTGGGAGATCAAGTGAGAGTAGTGTGAGTGTTCTTGGAAGAAGCTGCATCCCGGGAGCTACATCTTCATACCGAAAGTCTTATCTAGCTTTTTGAGGGTTCTTTGAAGAGTAAAGACAAGGCACGGAAGGGTTTGAGCTGGTGTTGTAGTTCTGAGTCTCAAGATCAAGTCTTTTACAAGTTATTGAAGTAAAACTGTTGAAGATGGAGAGTGGTTCCAAGATGAAGGTTGCTGTGACTTTCAAGGGAAGTAACTACCTAGTATGGTCTAGGATGGTGAAGACTGCTGTGGGAAGTAAGGGTTTATGGAAGCACATCACATCTGGTGAGGCTCCAAAGCTCATTACTCAAGGAGGAGACAAGGAGAGTGTCTCGGAAGCTGAAGCTGAGAAGTGGCAACAAGAGGACATGGTGGTGATGTCTGCTCTTCATAGCTCGTTGGAGCCAGCCATTCTAGATGCTTACAGCTATTGTGAGACAGCCAAGGAGCTGTGGGAAACATTGAAGAAGGTGTATGGAAACACCTCTAACCTCAGCCGGGTCTTTGAAGTGAAGAAAGCTTTGAATGATCTAACTCAGGAGGACATGGAGTTCACTAAGCATTTGGGGAGGTTCCGGACACTCTGGTCAGAGCTGGAGATGCTGAGGCCGAGCACAACTGATCCAGAGCTGCTAAATGAAAGGAGAGAGCAAGATAAAGTCTTTGGGTTGTTGCTTACATTGAATCCAAGCTACAGTGGGTTGATTCTGCATATGTTGAGGGCTGAGAAGCTTCCGGACCTGGAGGATGCGTGTGCTCAGATACAAAAGGAGCAAGGCTCCATTGGCTTGTTTGGTGGTAAAGGAGACTTGTCTCTAGCCAATGCTGCGCGAACTGATCATGAGGAGATACCACAAGCCAACATAGCATCACACGGCAAGTATGAGGATAGGAAGTTCAATGGCAATTGTGATCACTGCAAGAAGCATGGGCACAAGAAGAGCCAGTGCTGGATACTACATCCTCATCTGAAGCCAGCGAAGTTCATGAAGGAAAGGGAGGCAAGGGCTCATGCTTCTGAAGGAACAAGTGGAGCCGGATCATCTAGCCGTGGAGCTGAAGGAGAGGGACGTGAGGGTGATGGCAAGGCACTGGTGACATACTCAGGAGCTCCTAACATCCGTGGCAATGATCAAGACTTCATCAGGAGATCCGAGATGGATGCTCTCATCAAAATGCTCAAGGAGAATGGTAACACTCATGGATACTCCTTTGGTGCATCCATGATAGCTAAGACTATAGAAACATCTCCTTGTGTTGCTGATATTGCTAGGATGGATAGGGTTAAAGGCAATGAACATGCTAGACATGAGTACACTTTTGCTAGAAATGCTAGGATAAATCATGAACTAAATGCATTTAGATCACCTTTGAACCGTTGTCATACTGCTAGCAATATAACTAAGCCATTAATTGTTGATTCTGGTGCATCTCATCACATGATTAGTGATACAAATCTGATTAAGGATATAGAACCAACTAGTGGACATGTTATGATTGCAAATGGAGACAAGATCCCTATTAGAGGAATAGGAAATTTGAAGTTGTTTGATAAGAACACTAGAGCTTTCTACATGCCTGAATTTACATCTAACTTGCTATCTGTTAAGAAATGCACAACTGATTTGAATTGCAATGTTATATTCAGTCCTAATGATGTAAAGTTTCAGGATATTGAGAGCAGCCACGTGATTGGAAAAGGAATCACTAAAGGAGAGTTGTATTTGCTTGAAGAACTTGATCCTGTTTCCAATTACAATTGCTCATTTACTACTGCTTCTAGTATAAATAAAAATGCTTTGTGGCATGCTAGATTAGGACATCCTCATGGTAGAGCTTTAAACTTGATGTTACCAGGTGTTTTATTTGAGAATAAGGATTGTGAAGCTTGCATTTTAGGCAAGCATTGTAAAACTGTGTTTCCAAACTCTACCAGTGTTTATGATAAGTGCTTTGATCTTATTCATTCTGATGTGTGGACTGCACCTTGCATATCTAGAGACAATCATAAATACTTTGTCACATTCATTGATGAAAAATCCAAATACACCTGGTTAACTTTAATCCCATCAAAAGATAGAGTGATAGATGCATTTAAGAACTTTCAAGCTCATGTGACTAACCATTATAATGCCAAGATTAAAATTTTGAGATCAGATAATGGAGGGGAGTACACAAGCTATGCGTTCAAAAGTCATCTAGAGCATCATGGGATCTTGCATCAAACAAGCTGTCCTTATACTCCACAACAGAATGGGGTAGCTGAGAGGAAGAACCGACACTTGATGGAGGTTGCTAGGTCGATGATGTTCCAAGCAAATGTTCCAAAGAGGTTCTGGAGTGATGCTGTGGCTACTGCTTGTTACTTGATCAACAGGATTCCCACAAAGGTGTTGAAGGATCAAGCACCATTTGAAGTTCTAAACAAGCACAAGCCATCAGTGGATTACTTGAGAGTATTTGGATGTCTATGCTTTGTGTTGGTACCAGGAGAGTTAAGAAACAAGCTAGAGGCAAGGAGCACTAAGGCTATGTTTATTGGCTATTCAACAACACAAAAGGGATACAAGTGCTATGATCCAGATACTAGAAGAGTCCTAATCTCTAGAGATGTGAAGTTCATAGAAGCTAGAGGATACTATGAAGAAAGGAATCAAGAGGAGCTAAAGGATCTAACGTCAGATAAGGCAGGCGCCTTAAGACTGATTTTGGAGGGTCTAGGTATCAAGATGAACCAGGATCCAAATGTGGGGAGTAGGAACCAACATGAGAGTTCTCCGGCCCCTAGTGAAGCTAATCAGTCACCTCACCTTGATCGTGAGGGGGGCAGGGAATCTGAAACTCAAGAAGATGGTCAGGATGGAGCCGGCTTGAGTGAAGAAGAAGAGAGTGTTTCAGGCTCTCACAATCAAGGTGATCAAAGCCAAGGAGAAGTAGAAGCTCAGGCTGAAGCACCAGAACCGAGTGTCCAAGAGGAGCAGGTTCAGAACCAACCAGTATTGAGAAGAAGCACAAGGCTGAGAAAGGATCCTTCTACTTGGGTAAACACGCGAGTGTACTACAATGCCCAAGCTGTGGAGCATCCTTCTCAAGCTGTGTGTTCCTTTGCTCAATACCCTGAAGAACATTGTGCCTTTATGGTAAACTTGGATGAGAACTACATACCAAGAAACTATGAAGAGGCAATGATGGATAAAGAATGGAAGGAATCAGTTGGAGCTGAGGCAGGAGCCATGATCAAGAATGATACATGGTATGAGAGTGAGTTACCAAAAGGGAAGAAGGCTGTGAGTAGTAAATGGATATTCACAATCAAGTATAAGGCTGATGGAAAGGTTGAGAGGAAGAAGTCAAGGCTAGTAGCCAGAGGTTTCACTCAAACTTATGGAGAAGATTACATAGAAACCTTTGCACCAGTAGCTAAACTACATACAATACGGATTGTATTAAGCTTGGCTGTGAACCTTGGATGGGGGTTATGGCAAATGGATGTGAAGAATGCATTCCTACAAGGTGAATTGAGGATGAAGTATATATGCATCCACCTCCAGGCCTAGAACACTTAGTGAAGAGAGGAAATGTATTGAGACTGAAGAAAGCTATCTATGGGCTGAAGCAATCACCAAGAGCTTGGTACAACAAGCTGAGCACTACTCTGAATGGCCGAGGCTTCAAGAAGTCTGAACTAGACCACACTCTCTTCACACTCACTACTCCCTCAGGTATGATTGCACTCCTTGTGTATGTTGATGACATCATTATCACAGGAAGTGATAAGGAAGGTATCATAGCAACCAAGGAGTTTCTTAAATCCATGTTTGAGATTAAAGACTTGGGAGAAATGAAATACTTTCTTGGAATTGAGATATGTAGATCCAAGGAAGGCTTATTCATGTCCCAAAGGAAGTATACACTTGATCTTTTGAAAGGTGCAGGTGCTTATGGAGGCAAGACAGCAAGGATGCCTATGGAGGATGGCTACAAAGTCCCACGAGAGGGGGAGATTGAAGACAGCAAACCTTATCAGGATCCTAAACTCTATAGAAAACTAGTTGGTAAACTGATTTACCTTACCATAACTAGACCTGACATTTGTTTTGCTGTGAATCAGGTGAGTCAACATATGCAAGTGCCTAAGGATCATCACTGGCGTATGGTGGAGAGAATTCTGATGTATCTCAACGGCTCACCTGATCAAGGAATATGGATGGGTTGCAATGGGAGCACTGAAGTGGTTGGATACTGTGATGCGGATTGGGCTGGTGATAGAGCAGACAGGAGATCAACCACAGGCTATTGCACATTCATTGGAGGCAACTTGGTTACATGGAAGAGTAAGAAGCAGAAGGTGGTCTCTTGCTCAAGCGCAGAAGCTGAGTATAGAGCTATGCTGAAGCTTACCAACGAGCTGGTGTGGATCAAAGGCATCTTGAAGCATTTGGAGATTGATCAAACCACGCCAATGACAATGCATTGTGATAACCAAGCAGCTATCCACATTGCCTCCAACTCGGTGTTCCATGAGAGAACCAAGCACATTGAAGTTGATTGCCACAAAGTGAGGCAGATGATCATCCTAGGAGTCATCTTGCCATGCTATACAAGGAGTGAAGATCAGTTGGCTGATGTGTTCACCAAGGCTGCAAGACAGAAGACAATGGAGTCCATTCACATCAGGTTGGGCCTCATTGATCTTGGGAAGAGAAGGAGCTGATCCCCTTTGGTTGTGAGGTCTTTACTCTTTTTCCCTCATCAAGGTTTTGTCCCAATGGGTTTTCCTTGGTGAGGTTTTTAATGAGGAAGATCTCATGGCTGTCCAAGCTTAGTTGTTCATAAAGCTAAGCTTGAGGGGGAGTGTTGAGATGAGTTGAGACATTTGAGGTAAAGAGAAGGCTTGAGAGGTTAAGTATGAATGGAGAAGAAGGAGCTTAGGAGGAATGGAGAAGTGAGGCTGAGGCATCCGTACAAGGCCGTACATGGCCGTACATGGCCGTACATGGCCATACACACTTACCTCAGCCACGGTTAAGCCAAGAGTTACTTAAGTAACTTAACTAGATAAGAAGAAGCTCTGATCACTTATCTGAAGGATCAGACCGTTACCAAAGGAAGAAGGAGCGTGTGACAGCCTGTCTTGGGCTGGAAAGAAGAAGGCATAAAGCAAAGATGCTTCACACACGCGGTCACTCCTATTGGATAGTTCAAATGCATTCTTATCCTATCCATTGACTTCACATGCTTTCTCCTCTTGTATTTCGAAACCCTAGAGACTCTCTCTTACTATATAATGTATCCTAAGCTCATTAATAAAGATTAGACAGTTCTAAACAAATCAATCTCTCTATACTTTTCACAATGATTCTCCATTAGTCTCTTAATCTCTTCTCTATTCTTATCTAAACTCAGATTATCTTTTACTTTACTCAAAACTTATACTCTTGACAGATAATAGATTAGAAGTAAACTCAGGCATGTAAAAGGCTTTAGAATTCTTATCAAACAGTTTTAAATCTCCTATTCCTCTAATGGGGATTCTATCTCCATTTGCAATCATTACATGTCCTTGAGCTGGTTCTATGTTTTTAATAAGACTATCATCACTAATCATATGGTGAGATGCACCAGAATCAATATCAATGGTTTTATTCCTCTAGCAAGATGAGTTCTAGGTGATTTGTTTCTCAGTTTCAACTCACTAATGATATCAAGTAATCTATTCTCATTCCTAGGCATTGTATGAGCAGTATATGAGTATCCAAGAGTGTTTCCGAATGTACCAGACTCCTTAAGAGCTTTGATGAGGGCATCAATGTCTGATTTCTGATCACTTCATGATCCAAGCTCCTTGTGGCCGCGTAATGAGTTGCCATAGCTCTTCCTGTGCTTTCTCCCACTTGTGCATTTGTGCCTGCTCCTGATGAACCGGCTTCATTTGCTTCAGCAGACAGGTTAGCTCTAGCTTCTCATTCTTTGTTAAACTTGGCCGGCTTGAGATGGGGATGTAGGATCCAGCATTGGCTCCTTTTGTGCCCTGGCTTCTTGCAGTGATCGCAGTTGCCTCCAAACCGTCTGTCATCACCATACTTCCTCTCATCATTCTTGTATGCTGCTCGGTTTGCTTGTGCTGCTTCCTCAGACTTGTTGGCTAAAGACAGGTCCCCCTTGCTACCAAAGAGACCGAGAGACCCTTCCTCCTTCTGAATCTGTGCACACACTTCCTCCATGGATGGCAGATTCGGCATCCTTAGAACGTGCTTGATCACATCGTTAAATGGAGCATCCAACGTCAACAACAATCCAAACACCTGATCTTGCTCCCGCCTTTCCATAAGCAGCTCCTGATCAGTTGTGCTTGGCCTCAATGTTTCAAGCTCAGACCACAAGGATCTATACTTGCCTAGATGTTTGGTGAACTCCTCTCCATCTTGTACAAGCATGTTGATGGCTCTCTTGAGCTCAAACACCCTGCTCAGATTGGTAATGTTCCCAAATGTCTTTTGGAGTGTCTCCCATAGGTGCTTTGGAGTCTCGCAGTAGCTGTAGGCTTCCAAGAGATGTTCTTCAAGTGACCCTTGCAGCACAGATAGCACCATCAAGTCATCCTGAATCCATTTCTTTCCATCAGTCACCGCGAGCTCTCTTCCACCTTCTTCCGTACTGGCCACTGGTGCTGGAGCTTCATCCGTGATGTGACTCCATAACCCTAGCCTCCCAATGGCTGTCTTCACAAGCCTTGACCACAACAGGTAGTTTCCCCCACCCTTTAGTGAAATCGGAACCGTGATAACCTTGTTCCCTCCCATCTTGAGTTGTTTGATCTTTCCTTAGAACCCAACGAGAATAATCTTTATCTGAAGCTGAAGAACACAAGATCTCAATACCAAAGACAACCTGGCTCTGATACCATGAAAGTTTAGAGAATAAGAAAGGTATTGAGAGATTAGAGAGAGTTTAAGGGTGATTATGAGACATTAAGGTGTTTAGGTGTAATTGTATGAGATGATCATGATGAACTTAAGAGAGAAACTCATAAACTCTTGTGTATCTTATTAATCAATCAGGTTACAATATATATATGAGAGAGAGCTAGGGCATTTCGAAATACAAGCATGTGAAGTCAAGGATAAGATGAGAGACTATGGGAAAAGTAACCAATGGGATGAGCCACATGCTTGGACACCTTTTGCTTTTACTTTCCAGGCTGTCCTTAGCTGTAGCCGCGCCTTATCCATCTGATTCAACGGACTGATTGTGGATAAGGCTGTAACAAAGCTAAACTCCCAAGTTAACTCCCCTTAGGTAACTTTGGACCATCTCCATTACCCTAACTGTACGGCCTTGCCTTGTACGGCCTTGCCTTGTACGGACACCTCAACCATATTAAACTCAACTCTTCTATCCTTCTCTAATACTCCATGCCTTCACCCTGATACCTCTTCTCTTCTCTTATTTTGTTCAACAAACTGGACTCACCTGATTTGAAAGTGGGATAACTTCTTCATGCCAGCTCCTTTCAGATTTATTCAACTTCCTGGTGATTCTCCACCACTTTATGTATCCAAATCAAGCTTCTTACAAAGAGATTCATCCAGGTTTGAATGGAACGACTAAGAAGCTGTGCTATTCCCAAACTGGGAAACTGGAATCACCTGATTTGAAAGTGGGATAACTTCTTCATGCCAACTCCTATGAGATTTATTCTACTTCCTAATGATTCTCCACCACTTTATGTATCCAAGTCAAGCTTCTTACAAAGTGATTCATCCGGGTTTGATTAGAACGACGAAGAAGCTATGCTATTCCCAAACTGGAAAACTGGAATTACCTGATTTGAAAGTGGGATAACTTCTTCTGGCCAACTCCTATGAGATTTATTCAACTTCCTGGTGATTCTCGACAAAATTATGTATCCAAATCAAGCTTCTTACAAAGTGATTCATCCTGGTTTGATTGGAACGACGAAGAAGCTGTGCTATTCCCAAACTGGGAAACTGGAATCACCTGATTTGAAAGTGGGATAACTTCTTCTTGCCAACTCCTATGAGATTTATTCAACTTCCTGGTGATTCTCGACAAAATTATGTATCCAAATCAAGCTTCTTACAAAGTGATTCATCCTGGTTTGATTGGAACGACGAAGAAGCTGTGCTATTCCCAAACTGGGAAACTGGAATCACCTGATTTGAAAGTGGGATAACTTCTTCATGCCAAATCCTATGAGATTTATTCAACTTCCTGGTGATTATCCACCACTTTATGTATCCAAATCAAGCTTCTTACAAAGAGATTCATCCAGGTTTGAATGGAACGACTAAGAAGCTGTGCTATTCCCAAACTGGGAAACTGGAATCACCTGATTTGAAAGTGGGATAACTTCTTCATGCCAACTCCTATGAGATTTATTCAACTTCCTGGTGATTCTCCACCACTTTATGTATCCAAGTCAAGCTTCTTACAAAGTGATTCATCCTGGTTTGATTAGAACGACGAAGAAGCTGTGCTATTCCCAAACTGGAAAACTGGAATTACCTGATTTGAAAGTGGGATAACTTCTTCTTGCCAACTCCTATGAGATTTATTCAACTTCCTGGTGATTCTCCACAACATTATGTATCCAAATCAAGCTTCTTACAAAGTGATTCATCCTGGTTTGATTGGAACGACGAAGAAGCTGTGCTATTCCCAAACTGGGAAACTGGAATCACCTGATTTGAAAGTGGGATAACTTCTTCATCCCAACTCCTATGAGATTTATTCAACTTCCTGGTGATTCTCCACAATTTTATGTATCCAAATCAAGCTTTTTCACAAAGTGATTCATCCTGGTTTGATTGGAACGACGAAGAAGCTGTGCTATTTCCAAACTGGAAACTAGAATCACCTGATTTGAAAGTGGGATAACTTCTTCATGCCAACTCCTATGAGATTTATTCAACTTCCTGGTGATTCTCCACCACTTTATGTATCCAAATAAAGCTTCTCACAAAGTGATTCATCCTGGTTTGTTTGGAACGACGAAGAAGCTGTGCTATTCCCAAACGGGGAAACTGGACTCACCTGATTTGAAAGTGGGATAATTTCTTCATCCCAACTCCTATGAGATTTATTCAACTTCCTGGTGATTCTCCACCACTTTATGTATCCAAATCAAGCTTTTGACAAAGTGATTCATCCTGGTTTGTTTGTAACGACGACGAAGCTGTGCTATTCCCAAACTGGGAAACTGGACTCACCTGATTTGAAAGTGGGATAATTTCTTCATCCCAACTCCTATGAGATTTATTCAACTTCCTGGTGATTCTCCACCACTTTATGTATCCAAATCAAGCTTTTCACAAAGTGATTCATCCTGGTTTGTTTGTAACGACGACGAAGCTGTGCTATTCCCAAACTGGGAAACTGGACTCACCTGATTTGAAAGTGGGATAACTTCTTCATGCCAGCTCCTATGAGATTTATTCAACTTCCTGGTGATTCTACACCACTTTATGTATCCAAATCAAGCTTCTCACAAAGTGATTCATCCTGGTTTGATTGGAACGACGAAGAAGCTGTGCTATTCCCAAACTGGGAAACTGGAATCACCTGATTTGAAAGTGGGATAACTTCTTCATCCCAACTCCTATGAGATTTATTCAACTTCCTGGTGATTCTCCACCATTTTATGTATCCAAATCAAGCTTTTTCACAAAGTGATTCATCCTGGTTTGTTTGGAACGACGAAGAAGCTGTGCTATTCCCAAACGGGGAAACTGGACTCACCTGATTTGAAAGTGGGATAATTTCTTCATGCCAACTCCTATGAGATTTATTCAACTTCCTGGTGATTCTCCACCACTTTATGTATCCAAATCATGCTTTTCACAAAATGATTCATCCTGGTTTGTTTGGAACGACGACGAAGCTATGCTATTCCCAAACTGGGAAACTGGACTCACCTGATTTGAAAGTGAGATAACTTCTTCATGCCAGCTCCTATGAGATTTATTCAACTTCCTGGTGATTCTCCACCACTTTATGTATCCAAATCAAGCTTTTCACAAAGTGATTCATCCTGGTTTGTTTGTAACGGCGACGAAGCTGTGCTATTCCCAAACTGGGAAACTGGACTCACCTGATTTGAAAGTGGGATAACTTCTTCATGCCAGCTCCTTTCAGATTTATTCAACTTCCTGGTGATTCTCCACCACTTTATGTATCCAAATCAAGCTTCTTACAAAGAGATTCAACCAGGTTTGAATGGAACGACTAAGAAGCTGTGTTATTCCCAAACTGGGAAACTGGAATCACCTGATTTGAAAGTGGGATAACTTCTTCATGCCAACTCCTATGAGATTTATTCTACTTCCTAATGATTCTCCACCACTTTATGTATCCAAGTCAAGCTTCTTACAAAGTGATTCATCCGGGTTTGATTAGAACGACGAAGAAGCTATGCTATTCCCAAACTGGAAAACTGGAATTACCTGATTTGAAAGTGGGATAACTTCTTCTGGCCAACTCCAATGAGATTTATTCAACTTCCTGGTGATTCTCGACAAAATTATGTATCCAAATCAAGCTTCTTACAAAGTGATTCATCCTGGTTTGATTGGAACGACGAAGAAGCTGTGCTATTCCCAAACTGGGAAACTGGAATCACCTGATTTGAAAGTGGGATAACTTCTTCTTGCCAACTCCTATGAGGTTTATTCAACTTCCTGGTGATTCTCGACAAATTATGTATCCAAATCAAGCTTCTTACAAAGTGATTCATCCTGGTTTGATTGGAACGACGAAGAAGTTGTGCTATTCCCAAACTGGGAAACTGGAATCACCTGATTTGAAAGTGGGATAACTTCTTCATGCCAACTCCTATGAGATTTATTCAACTTCCTGGTGATTCTCCACCACTTTATGTATCCAAATTGAGCTTCATACAAAGAGATTCATCCTGGTTTGATTGGAACGACGAAGAAGCTGTGCTATTCCCAAACTGGGAAACGGGAATCACCTGATTTGAAAGTGGGATAACTTCTTCTTATAAGTTTTAGAGAATCTGAGTTTGATATAAGGAAAGAAAGAGATTAGAAAGAGTCTAGAGGTTATTTAGGACGAGTTTAGCTAAGAGTTTAGTGTATGATCATGATTGAGAGCCTTTGAGTCTAAGAGATTGTTTTAGTGTCAAGAACTGTCTGATTATCATTAATGAAGAGTTTACAAATATATAGGAGAAGATACAAGGGCCCTCCTAAAGGTAAAGTAAGCAAAGCATGTGAAGTCAAGGAAGAGCTAGGCGCCGGTTTCAAACTAAGCCAATGGGAGACTCCACATGTGTGGGATGAATGGATAAGGTTGCTTTCCTTTCCAGCTGCATACAGCCTGTCAAGCCGCGGCCTTATCCTTCTCTCAACGGTCTGATCAAGTGCTGGTAACTCTCCATAGTTACCATCACCCTTTTCACAAGTAACCATCCTGAATAGTGAAGAGTATTACCCAAGACTTGTACGGCCACTCCTCATGTACGGCCTGTACGGATTGTACGGACTAAGCCTCCTCAATCCCTTTCTTCCTAATGCTTCACCACTTCATACCCTCTCCTCACATACATTACTCAACACTTCATCTCATGATCTCATCTCAAAGTGATCTCATCTCAACACTCCCCCTCAAGCTTAGCTTTGTGAAAGTCTAAGCTTGGATAGCCATGAGATCTTCCTCATTAAAAACCTCACCAAAGAAAACCCATTGGGACAAAACTTTGGTAAGGGAAAAAGAGTAAAGACCTCATAGCCAAGGGGCTTAGCTCCTTCTCGTGAGATCAATGAGTCCTAGCCGGCTATGAATGGACTCTATTGTCTTCTGTCTTGCTGCCTTTGTGAACACATCTGCTAGCTGATCTTCACTTCTCGTGTAACATGGTAAGATGACTCCAAGAAGAATCATTTGCCTCACCTTGTGACAATCTACTTCAATGTGCTTGGTTCTCTCATGGAAGACTGAGTTGGTGGCAATGTGTATAGCAGCCTGGTTGTCACAATGCATGGTCATTGGAGTGGATTGAATAATCTCCAAGTGCTTCAGTATCCCTTTGATCCATACAAGCTCATTAGTCAGCTTCAGCATGGCTCGGTATTCATTCAGCTTCAGCACTTGAGCATGAGACCACCTTCTGCTTCTTACTCTTCCAAGTTACTAAGTTCCCTCCAATGAATGTGCAGTAGCCGGTTGTGGACCTTCTATCTGCTCTATCTCCTGCCCAATCTGCATCACAGTAGCCTACAACTTCTGTACTCCCATTACACCCCATCCACACTCCTTGATCCGCTGAGCCATTAAGATACATCAAGATCCGGTTCACCATTCCCCAATGATGTTCTTTTGGAACTTGCATATGCTGACTCACCTGGTTCACAGCAAAACAAATATCAGGACGTGTGATGGTTAGGTATATGAGCTTACCCACTAGCTTTCTATAAAGCTTTGCATCCTTGAATGGTGGACTGTCTTCAATCTCCCCCTCACGTGGAACCTTGTATCCATCTTCCAAGGGAGTCTTGGCCGTCTTTCCATCAAGCTTACCTGCATCTTTCAACAGATCAAGTGTATACTTTCTTTGGGATAGAAACAAACCTTCCTTGGATCTACATATCTCAATCCCAAGGAAGTATTTCATCTCTCCCAAGTCTTTAATCTCAAAAACAGATTTAAGAAAGTCTTTAGTGGCTTGTATCTCTTCTTTATCACTACCTGTTATAATGATGTCATCTACATACACAAGTAGAACGACAATACCTGAAGGTGTGTTGAGTGTAAAGAGAGTATGATCAAGCTCTGACTTCTTAAAGCCTCTTCCATTCAGAGTTGTGCTCAACTTGTTGTACCATGCCCGTGGTGATTGTTTTAGGCCATAGATAGCTTTCTTTAGTCTGAGAACATTCCCTTTCTTCACCAAGTGCTCTAGACCAGGAGGAGGTAACATATACACTTCATCTTCTAGTTCTCCTTGTAGGAATGCATTCTTTACATCCATTTGCCACAAGCCCCACTCAAGATTCACCGCAAGTGATAGGACAATCCTGATGGTATGTAGCTTAGCAACTGGCGCAAATGTGTCTATATAATCCTCTCCATATGTTTGAGTGAATCCTCTTGCAACCAAACGAGTCTTCTTTCTATCAATCTGTCCATTTGCTTGGTACTTGATTGTAAAGATCCATCTACTAGACACTGCTCTCTTTCCTTTAGGTAACTCACTCTCATACCAAGTGTCATTCTTGATCATTGCATTGGATTCAGCTCTTACTGATTCCCTCCACTCCTTGTCCTTCATGGCTTCCTCATATGACTTTGGTACATGGCTCTCATCTAAGCTTACCATAAAGGCACAATGTTCTTCTGGATAATGAGCAAAGGAACACACAGCTTGAGAGGGATGTTCCACAGCCTGGGCATTGTAGTACACTCTCGTGTTTACCCAGTTGGAACTATCCTTTCTCACTCTGGTGCTTCTTCTCAATGGCTGCACCGCCGGCTCTGGTTCAGGTTCAGTTGTAGTTGCATTAGTTTCCTCCTCTTGATCTTGGCTTGGTACCTCCCTATCTTCCTGCATCATACTTTGATCATGATCACCTGAGCCTTCTTGATCATGGCTTTCAACATGTACTTCAGCTGGTTCAGGTGTGTTTTCCCCCCCATGATCTACATTTGATGCCTCGGTAGGTTGTGTGGTTGTTGTACTGCGTCTCTCCTTCGGATCCTGGGTAGTATGTATCCCAAGCCCCTCTAGAATACTTCTAAGGCTGGCCGCTCTATCTGACTCTCTTGTCAACTCTAGCAGCTCATCTTGATTCTTTTCCTCATAGAACCCCTTAGCTTCAATGAACTTTACATCTCTAGAGACTAGAACTCTTCGAGTAGTAGGATCATAGCACTTGTAACCCTTTTGAGTAGTAGAGTAGCCAACAAACATAGCTCTTGTGCTGGTTGCTTCAAGCTTGTTTCTCAACTCTTTTGGCCTAAGGACAAAGCATAGACATCCAAAGATTCGCATATGCTCCAATGATGGCTTGTACTTGTTCAAGGCTTCAAAAGGAGACTGATCATGTAGAATCTTAGTTGGGATCCGGTTGATTAGATAACAAGATGTAGCCACAGCATCACTCCAAAACCTCTTAGGAACATTTGCTTGAAACATCATTGACCTTGCCACCTCCATGAGATGCCTATTCTTTCTCTCAGCCACTCCATTTTGCTGAGGAGTATAAGGACAACTCGTTTGGTGTAGTATCCCATGTTGTGCTAGATGTTGCTTGAAGGCTTGACCAGTGTATTCCCCACCATTATCTGATCTCAAAATTTTAATCTTGGCATTGTAATGGTTAGTCACATAGTTATGAAAATTCTTAAAAGCTTCAAGCACCCTATCTTTGGTTTGAATAAGTGTTATCCAGGTGTATTTCGATTTTTCATCTATGAATGTGACAAAGTATTTAAAACTATCCCTAGACAAGCAAGGAGCAGTCCAAACATCAGAGTGAATTAGATCAAAGCATTTGTCATAAACAGTAGATGAAATGGGAAACACAGTTTTACAATGCTTGCCTAAAATGCAAGCTTCACAATCCTTATTTTCAAATACCACACCTGGTAACATTAAGTTTAAAGCCCTAACATGGGGATGACCTAGTCTAGCATGCCACAATGCATTTTTATTCATCATAGAAGCAGAAGTAAATGAGCATAAGTAATCAGAAACAGGAGCTAGTTCTTCAAGTAAATATAAATCTCCCTTGGTAACTCCTTTTCCAATCAATTGGCTGCTCTCAATATCCTGAAACTTCACATCATTAGGACTAAATATAACATTGCAATTAAGATCTGTAGTACACTTCTTTACAGATAATAGATTTGATGTGAAGTCAGGCATATAAAATGCTTTAGAGTCTTTATCAAACAATTTTAGCTTGCCAATTCCTCTAATTGGGATTTTATCTCCATTTGCAATCATGACATGTCCATTTGTAGGTTCAATGTCTCTAATCAAACTAGTATCACTAATCATATGATGAGAAGCTCCTGAATCAACTACCAATGGTTTAAACAGATTGTGTGCAATATGAGACTGTCCTAGTATGCTAGTAGGTTTATAAGCAATGCTTGAATGATCAGGTTCTCTAGCAATACTACACGATTCATATGATGCACCAAAGGAGTAACCAAGAGTACCAAGTGTGTTACCATTCTCCTTTAGCATTTTGATGAGGGAGTCAATGTCTGATCTCCTTAGGTACTCGTTCTCACGGTTGTTCTGAAGGCTTGGCTGAGGTGTGTAAGTCACCAGGGCCTTGCTATCTCCAGGCTCACGTGTCCCGCCCTCTCCAGCTTGGCCTGAGCTCCCAGCAACACTTGAACTTCCCGGCTCACTTCCAGCATACGAGACATTGGCTCTCCCATCTTTTTCTCTTGAGAACTTGGCCGGCTTCAGATGAGGATGCAAGATCCAGCACTGGTTCTTCTTGTGACCTTGTCTCTTGCAATGATCACAATTTCCCGTGAACTTCTTTGCATCATACTGGTTAGAGCTTGCACGGTTTGCTTGCGGAACCTCAGCTTGGTTTGCAAGTGTGATCTCTCCTTTCCCTCCAAAGAGACCAATAGAACCTTCCTCCTTCTGAACTTGTGCACACACGTCCTCAAGGTCAGGTAACTTCCCGGACCTCAGGATGTGTTTGATGAGGCTGTTGTAGCTTGGATTCAACGTGAGTAGCAACCCAAACACCTTGTCCTGCTCACGTCTCTCAGCCAGCTCATCTAGGTTGGTTGTGCCTGGCCTCAGCATCTCCAGTTCAGACCACAAGGCTCTGAACCTCCCAAGGTGCTTAGTAAACTCCATGTCCTCCTGTGTCAAGCTGTTGATAGCACGTTTCACTTCAAACACACGGCTCAAGTTTGAGATGTTACCATAAACCTTCTTTAGCGTGTCCCAAAGATCCTTTGCTGTCTCACAGTAGCTGTATGCCTCCAGGATAGACACTTCAAGAGACCGTTGGAGTATGGACATCACCAGCTGATCATCTTGCTCCCACTTCTCTTCATCGCACTCGACGATCTCCTTGTCGCCTTCATAAGTAATGAGCTTTGGGGCTTCACTCTGTGTGATGTGTCCCCATAAACCCTTACTCCCCACTGCTGTCTTCACCAAACGAGACCACAAAAGGTAGTTACCCCCCTTGAGAGTAATCGGAACCACTGCCTTGTTGCTTTCCATTTCAGAATCACTCGGATGAAAGCTAAGCGGCTGATGTGTTCTTGAGTGTTCTAGTACTCAAATCCAGATTATGATGAACCTGGCTCTGATACCATATAAGTTTTAGAGAATCTGAGTTTGATATAAGGAAAGAAAGAGATTAGAAAGAGTCTAGAGGTTATTTAGGACGAGTTTAGCTAAGAGTTTAGTGTATGATCATGATTGAGAGCGTTTGAGTCTAAGAGATTGTTTTAGTGTCAAGAACTGTCTGATTATCATTAATGAAGAGTTTACAAATATATAGGAGAAGATACAAGGGTTTTCCTAAAGGTAAAGTAAGCAAAGCATGTGAAGTCAAGGAAGAGCTAGGCGCCGGTTTCAAACTAAGCCAATGGGAGACTCCACATGTGTGGGATGAATGGATAAGGTTGCTTTCCCTTTCCAGCTGCATACAGCCTGTCAAGCCGCGGCCTTATCCTTCTCTCAACGGTCTGATCAAGTGCTGGTAACTCTCCATAGTTACCATCACCCTTTTCATAAGTAACCATCCTGAATAGTGAAGAGTATTACCCAAGACTTGTACGGCCACTCCTCATGTACGGCCTGTACGGATTGTACGGACTTAGCCTCCTCAATCCCTTTCTTCCTAATGCTTCACCACTTCATACCCTCTCCTCACATACATTACTCAACACTTCATCTCATGATCTCATCTCAAAGTGATCTCATCTCAACACTCCCCCTCAAGCTTAGCTTTGTAACGGCGACGAAGCTGTGCTATTCCCAAACTGGGAAACTGGACTCACCTGATTTGAAAGTGGGATTACTTCTTCATGCCAGCTCCTTTCAGATTTATTCAACTTCCTGGTGATTCTCCACCACTTTATGTATCCAAATCAAGCTTCTTACAAAGAGATTCATCCAGGTTTGAATGGAACGACTAAGAAGCTGTGTTATTCCCAAACTGGGAAACTGGAATCACCTGATTTGAAAGTGGGATAACTTCTTCATGCCAACTCCTATGAGATTTATTCTACTTCCTAATGATTCTCCACCACTTTATGTATCCAAGTCAAGCTTCTTACAAAGTGATTCATCCGGGTTTGATTAGAACGACGAAGAAGCTATGCTATTCCCAAACTGGAAAACTGGAATTACCTGATTTGAAAGTGGGATAACTTCTTCTGGCCAACTCCTATGAGATTTATTCAACTTCCTGGTGATTCTCGACAAAATTATGTATCCAAATCAAGCTTCTTACAAAGTGATTCATCCTGGTTTGATTGGAACGACGAAGAAGTTGTGCTATTCCCAAACTGGGAAACTGGAATCCCTTATTTGAAAGTGGGATAACTTCTTTTTGCCAACTCCTATGAGATTTATTCAACTTCCTCGTGATTCTCGACAAAATTATGTATCCAAATCAAGCTTCTTACAAAGTGATTCATCCTGGTTTGATTGGAACGACGAAGAAGCTGTGCTATTCCCAAACTGGGAAACTGGAATCACCTGATTTGAAAGTGGGATAACTTCTTCATGCCAACTCCTATGAGATTTATTCAACTTCCTGGTGATTCTCCACCACTTTATGTATCCAAATTGAGCTTCATACAAAGAGATTCATCCTGGTTTGATTGGAACGACGAAGAAGCTGTGCTATTCCCAAACTGGGAAACGGGAATCACCTGATTTGAAAGTGGGATAACTTCTTCTTATAAGTTTTAGAGAATCTGAGTTTGATATAAGGAAAGAAAGAGATTAGAAAGAGTCTAGAGGTTATTTAGGACGAGTTTAGCTAAGAGTTTAGTGTATGATCATGATTGAGAGCCTTTGAGTCTAAGAGATTGTTTTAGTGTCAAGAACTGTCTGATTATCATTAATGAAGAGTTTACAAATATATAGGAGAAGATACAAGGGCCCTCCTAAAGGTAAAGTAAGCAAAGCATGTAAAGTCAAGGAAGAGCTAGGCGCCGGTTTCAAACTAAGCCAATGGGAGACTCCACATGTGTGGGATGAATGGATAAGGTTGCTTTCCCTTTCCAGCTGCATACAGCCTGTCAAGCCGCGGCCTTATCCTTCTCTCAACGGTCTGATCAAGTGCTGGTAACTCTCCATAGTTACCATCACCCTTTTCACAAGTAACCATCCTGAATAGTGAAGAGTATTACCCAAGACTTGTACGGCCACTCCTCATGTACGGCCTGTACGGATTGTACGGACTAAGCCTCCTCAATCCCTTTCTTCCTAATGCTTCACCACTTCATACCCTCTCCTCACATACATTACTCAACACTTCATCTCATGATCTCATCTCAAAGTGATCTCGTCTCAACACTTCTTGCCAACTCCTATGAGATTTATTCAACTTCCTGGTGATTCTCCACAACATTATGTATCCAAATCAGGCTTCTTACAAAGTGATTCATCCTGGTTTGCTTGGAACGACGAAGAAGTTGTGCTATTCCCAAACTGGGAAACTGGAATCACCTGATTTGAAAGTGGGATAACTTCTTCATGCCAACTCCTATGAGATTTATTCAAATTCCTAGTGATTCTCCACCACTTTATGTATCCAAATCAAGCTTTTCACAAAGTGATTCATCCTGGTTTTATTGGAACGACAAAGAAGCTGTGCTATTCCCAAACTGGGAAACTGGAAACACCTGATTTGAAAGTGGGATAACTTCTTCATGCCAATTCCTATGAGATTTATTCAACTTCCTGGTGATTCTCCACCACTTTATGTATCCAAATCAAGCTTCTCACAAAGTGATTCATCCTGGTTTGATTGGAACGACGAAGAAGCTGTGCTATTCCCAAACTGGGAAACTGGAATCACCTGATTTGAAAGTGGGATAACTTCTTCTTGCCAACTCCTATGAGATTTATTCAACTTCCTGGTGATTCTCGACAAAATTATGTATCCAAATCAAGCTTCTTACAAAGTGATTCATCCTGGTTTGATTGGAACGATGAAGAAGCTGTGCTATTCCCAAACTGGGAAACTGGAATCACCTGATTTGAAAGTGGGATAACTTCTTCATGCCAACTCCTATGAGATTTATTCAACTTCCTGGTGATTCTCCACCACTTTATGTATCCAAATCAAGCTTCATACAAAGAGATTCATCCTGGTGTGATTGGAACGACGAAGAAGCTGTGCTATTCCCAAACTGGGAAACGGGAATCACCTGATTTGAAAGTGGGATAACTTCTTCATGCCAACTCCTATGAGATTTATTCAACTTCCTGGTGATTCTCCACCACTTTATGTATCCAAATAAAGCTTCTCACAAAGTGATTCATCCTGGTTTGTTTGGAACGACGAAGAAGCTGTGCTATTCCCAAACGGGGAAACTGGACTCACCTGATTTGAAAGTGGGATAACTTCTTCATGCCAACTCCTATGAGATTTATTCAACTTCCTGGTGATTCTCCACCACTTTATGTATCCAAATCATGCTTTTCACAAAGTGATTCATCCTGGTTTGTTTGTAACGACGACGAAGCTGTGCTATTCCCAAACTGGGAAACTGGACTCACCTGATTTGAAAGTGGGATAACTTCTTCATGCCAGCTCCTATGAGATTTATTCAACTTCCTGGTGATTCTCCACCACTTTATGTATCCAAATCAAGCTTCTTACAAAGAGATTCATCCAGGTTTGAATGGAACAACTAAGAAGCTGTGCTATTCCCAAACTGGGAAACTGGAATCACTTGATTTGAAAGTGGGATAACTTCTTCATGCCAACTCCTATGAGATTTATTCAACTTCCTGGTGATTCTCCACCACTTTATGTATCCAAATTAAGCTTCTTACAAAGTGATTCATCCTGGTTTGATTAGAACGACGAAGAAGCTGTGCTATTCCCAAACTGGAAAACTGGAATCACCTGATTTGAAAGTGGGATAACTTCTTCTTGCCAACTCCTATGAGATTTATTCAACTTCGTGGTGATTCTCCACAACATTATGTATCCAAATCAAGCTTCTTACAAAGTGATTCATCCTTGTTTGATTGGAACGACGAAGAAGCTGTGCTATTCCCAAACTGGGAAACTGGAATCACCTGATTTGAAAGTGGGATAACTTCTTCATCCCAACTCCTATGAGATTTATTCAACTTCCTGGTGATTCTCCACCATTTATGTATCCAAATCAAGCTTTTCACAAAGTGATTCATCCTGGTTTGATTGGAACGACGAAGAAGCTGTGCTATTCCAAACTGGAAACTAGAATCACCTGATTTGAAAGTGGGATAACTTCTTCATGCCAACTCCTATGAGATTTATTCAACTTCCTGGTGATTCTCCACCACTTTATGTATCCAAATAAAGCTTCTCACAAAGTGATTCATCCTGGTTTGATTGGAACGACGAAGAAGCTGTGCTATTCCCAAACGGGGAAACTGGAATCACCTGATTTGAAAGTGGGATAATTTCTTCATCCCAACTCCTATGAGATTTATTCAACTTCCTGGTGATTCTCCACCACTTTATGTATCCAAATCAAGCTTTTCACAAAGTGATTCATCCTGGTTTGTTTGTAACGACGACGAAGCTGTGCTATTCCCAAACTGGGAAACTGGAATCACCTGATTTGAAAGTAGGATAACTTCTTCATGCCAACTCCTATGAGATTTATTCAAATTCCTGGTGATTCTCCACCACTTTATGTATCCAAATCAAGCTTTTCACAAAGTGATTCATCCTGGTTTGATTGGAACGACGAAGAAGCTGTGCTATTCCCAAACAGGAAACTGGAATCACCTGATTTGAAAGTGGGATAACTTCTTCATGCCAACTCCTATGAGATTTATTCAACTTCCTGGTGATTCTCCACCACTTTATGTGTCCAAATCAAGCTTCTTACAAAGTGATTCATCCTGGTTTGATTGGAACGACGAAGAAGCTGTGCTATTCCCAAACTGGGAAACTGGAATCACCTGATTTGAAAGTGGGATAACTTCTTCTTGCCAACTCCTATGAGATTTATTAAACTTCCTGGTGATTCTCCACCACTTTATGTATCCAAATCAAGCTTCTTACAAAGTGATTCATCCTGGTTTGATTGGAACGACGAAGAAGCTGTGCTATTCCCAAACTGGGAAACTGGAATCACCTGATTTGAAAGTGGGATAACTTCTTCATGCCAACTCCTATGAGATTTATTCAACTTCCTGGTGATTCTCCACCACTTTATGTATCCAAATCAAGCTTTTCACAAAGTGATTCATCCTGGTTTGATTGGAACGACGAAGAAGCTGTGCTATTCCCAAACTGGGAAACTAGAATCACCTGATTTGAAAGTGGGATAACTTCTTCATGCCAACTCCTATGAGATTTATTCAACTTCCTGGTGATTCTCCACCACTTTATGTATCCAAATCAAGCTTCTTACAAAGTGATTCATCCTGGTTTGATTAGAACGACGAAGAAGATGTGCTATTCCCAAACTGGGAAACTGGAATCACCTGATTTGAAAGTGGGATAACTTCTTCATCCCAACTCCTATGAGATTTATTAAACTTCCTGGTGATTCTCCACCACTTTATGTATCCAAATCAAGCTTTTCACAAAGTGATTCATCCTGGTTTGTTTGGAACGACGACGAAGCTGTGCTATTCCCAAACTGGGAAACTGGAATCACCTGATTTGAAAGTGGGATAACTTCTTCATGCCAACTCCTATGAGATTTATTCAACTTCCTGGTGATTCTCCACCACTTTATGTATCCAAATCAAGCTTCTTACAAAGAGATTCATCCTGGTTTGATTGGAACGACGAAGAAGCTGTGCTATTCCCAAACTGGGAAACTGGAATCACCTGATTTGAAAGTGGGATAACTTCTTCATGCCAACTCCTATGAGATTTATTCAACTTCCTGGTGATTCTCCACCACTTTTTGTATCCAAATCAAGCTTCTTACAAAGTGATTCATCCTGGTTTGATTGGAACGACGAAGAAGCTGTGCTATTCCCAAACTGGAAAACTGGAATCACCTGATTTGAAAGTGGGATAACTTCTTGCCAACTGCTATGAGATTTATTCAACTTCCTGGTGATTCTCCACCACTTTATGTATCCAAATCAAGCTTTCACAAAGTGATTCATCCTGGTTTGATTGGAACGACGAAGAAGCTGTGCTATTCCCAAACTGGGAAACTGGAATCACCTGATTTGAAAGTGGGATAACTTCTTCTTGCCAACTCCTATGAGATTTATTCAACTTCCTGGTGATTCTCCACCACTTTATGTATCCAAATCAAGCTTCTTACAAAGTGATTCATCCTGGTTTGATTGGAACGACGAAGAAGCTGTGCTATTCCCAAACTGGGAAACTGGAATCACCTGATTTGAAAGTGGGATAACTTCTTCATGCCAACTCCTATGAGATTTATTCAACTTCCTGGTGATTCTCCACCACTTTATGTATCCAAATCAAGCTTCTCACAAAGTGATTCATCCTGGTTTGTTTGGAACGACGAAGAAGCTGTGCTATTCCCAAACTGGGAAACTGGACTCACCTGATTTGAAAGTGGGATAACTTCTTCATGCCAACTCCTATGAGATTTATTCAACTTCCTGGTGATTCTCCACCACTTTATGTATCCAAATCAAGCTTTTCACAAAGTGATTCATCCTGGTTTGATTGGAACGACGACGAAGCTGTGCTATTCCCAAACTGGGAAACTGGAATCACCTGATTTGAAAGTGGGATAACTTCTTCATGCCAACTCCTATGAGATTTATTCAACTTCCTGGTGATTCTCCACCACTTATGTATCCAAATCAAGCTTCTTACAAAGAGATTCATCCTGGTTTGATTGTAACGACGAAGAAGCTGTGCTATTCCCAAACTGGGAAACTGGAATCACCTGATTTGAAAGTGGGATAACTTCTTCATGCCAACTCCTATGAGATTTATTCAACTTCCTGGTGATTCTCCACCACTTTATGTATCCAAATCAAGCTTCTTACAAAGTGATTCATCCTGGTTTGATTAGAACGACGAAGAAGCTGTGCTATTCCCAAACTGGGAAACTGGAATCACCTGATTTGAAAGTGGGATAACTTCTTCTTGCCAACTCCTATGAGATTTATTCAACTTCCTGGTGATTCTCCACCACTTTATGTATCCAAATCAAGCTTCTTACAAAGAGATTCATCCTGGTTTGATTGGAACAACGAAGAAGCTGTGCTATTCCCAAACTGGGAAACTGGAATCACCTGATTTGAAAGTGGGATAACTTCTTCATGCCAACTCCTATGAGATTTATTCAACTTCCTGGTGATTCTCCACCACTTTATGTATCCAAATTAAGCTTCTTACAAAGTGATTCATCCTGGTTTGATTAGAACGACGAAGAAGCTGTGCTATTCCCAAACTGGGAAACTGGAATCACCTGATTTGAAAGTGGGATAACTTCTTCATGCCAACTCCTATGAGATTTATTCAACTTCCTGGTGATTCTCCACCACTTTATGTATCCAAATCAAGCTTCTTACAAAGTGATTCATCCTGGTTTGATTGGAACGACGAAGAAGCTGTGCTATTCCCAAACTGGGAAACTGGAATCACCTGATTGAAAATGGGATAACTTCTTCATCCCAACTCCTATGAGATTTATTCAACTTCCTGGTTATTCTCCACCATTTATGTATCCAAATCAAGCTTTTTCACAAAGTGATTCATCCTGGTTTGATTGGAACGACGAAGAAGCTGTGCTATTCCAAACTGGAAACTGGAATCACCTGATTTGAAAGTGGGATAACTTCTTCATGCCAACTCCTATGAGATTTATTCAACTTCCTGGTGATTCTCCACCACTTTATGTATCCAAATAAAGCTTCTCACAAAGTGATTCATCCTGGTTTGTTTGGAACGACGAAGAAGCTGTGCTATTCCCAAACGGGGAAACTGGACTCACCTGATTTGAAAGTGGGATAATTCTTCATCCCAACTCCTATGAGATTTATTCAACTTCCTGGTGATTCTCCACCACTTTATGTATCCAAATCAAGCTTTTCACAAAGTGATTCATCCTGGTTTGATTGGAACGACGACGAAGCTGTGCTATTCCCAAACTGGGAAACTGGAATCACCTGATTTGAAAGTGGGATAACTTCTTCATGCCAACTCCTATGAGATTTATTCAACTTCCTGGTGATTCTCCACCACTTTATGTATCCAAATCAAGCTTCTTACAAAGAGATTCATCCAGGTTTGAATGGAACGACTAAGAAGCTGTGCTATTCCCAAACTTGGAAACTGGAATCACCTGATTTGAAAGTGGGATAACTTCTTCATGCCAACTCCTATGAGATTTATTCAACTTCCTGGTGATTCTCCACCACTTTATGTATCCAAGTCAAGCTTCTTACAAAGTGATTCATCCTGGTTTGATTAGAACGACGAAGAAGCTGTGCTATTCCCAAACTGGGAAACTGGAATCACCTGATTTGAAAGTGGGATAACTTCTTCTGGCCAACTCCTATGAGATTTATTCAACTTCCTGGTGATTCTCCACCAAATTATGTATCCAAATCAAGCTTCTTACAAAGTGATTCATCCTGGTTTGATTGGAACGACGAAGAAGCTGTGCTATTCCCAAACTGGGAAACTGGAATCACCTGATTTGAAAGTGGGATAACTTCTTCATGCCAACTCCTATGAGATTTATTCAACTTCCTGGTGATTCTCCACCACTTTATGTATCCAAATCAAGCTTTTCACAAAGTGATTCATCCTGGTTTGATTGGAACGACGAAGAAGCTGTGCTATTCCCAAACAGGGAAACTGGAATCACCTGATTTGAAAGTGGGATAACTTCTTCATGCCAACTCCTATGAGATTTATTCAACTTCCTGGTGATTCTCCACCACTTTATGTATTCAAATCAAGCTTCTTACAAAGTGATTCATCCTGGTTTGATTAGAACGACGAAGAAGCTATGCTATTCCCAAACTGGGAAACTGGAATCACCTGATTTGAAAGTGGGATAACTTCTTCATCCCAACTCCTATGAGATTTATTAAACTTCCTGGTGATTCTCCACCACTTTATGTATCCAAATCAAGCTTTTCACAAAGTGATTCATCCTGGTTTGTTTGGAACGACGACGAAGCTGTGCTATTCCCAAACTGGGAAACTGGACTCACCTGATTTGAAAGTGGGATAACTTCTTCATGCCAACTCCTATGAGATTTATTCAACTTCCTGGTGATTCTCCACCACTTTATGTATCCAAATCAAGCTTCTTACAAAGAGATTCATCCAGGTTTGAATGGAACGACGAAGAAGCTGTGCTATTTCCAAACTGGAAAACTGGAATCACCTGATTTGAAAGTGGGATAACTTCTTCATGCCAACTCCTATGAGATTTATTCAACTTCTTGGTGATTCTCCACCACTTTTTGTATCCAAATCAAGCTTCTTACAAAGTGATTCATCCTGGTTTGATTAGAACGACGAAGAAGAGCAAAGGAGTTGAGATCATAAGGAGAGCAAAAGGGTTAAGAGGCTGAATAAGGTGAAGGGGATGGTACGGATGGAGAGGCCGTACCAGGCCGTACAAGTGACCAGGCCGTACAAGGTGAAAGCGGTCAAGTAACTATCCAAGTAACTTTGATGTACTGAGGAGAAGTTACACTCGGCCAAGACCTTATCCGAACGTTGAGAGGATAAGGAAGGCACGGCTTGACATCTAGGACAGGCTGGCAAGGGCTGGAAAGGAAGAGCATCTGGTCTTGGATAAGAAAGATGCTTCAAACGTGTGGAGACACCCATTGGCCGGTTCAAATTAAAGCTTAGGCTCCCCTTTGACTCTACATGCTTATGATTTCGAAACCCTAAGTGTATGGACCTATATATATGTAATCTCATCCCTTAATAAAGATTAGACAGTTCTAAACAATCTCTCTCTATACTCATTTCATTATGATTCTCCATTAGTCTCTAATATGTCTCTTAATCTCTTATTCTCTTCTATAATCCTTTCTAAACTCAGATAATCATTTACATCCTTAAATCTCATATGGTATCAGAGCCAGGTTGATTGAAATCTGAGTTCGTGAGTGACTCTCTTAAGGATTCAAGTTTGAAACTTTAAGAGAACAAGAGAGTGTGTTTGAGAGTTTCTTGAGAGTTCAAAAGCTCAAGGTACTTTGCGTGTGTCTTGGTGATCCGTGGGAGGTTCATTTGAAGACTCAAGAGTAAATCTTTGTTCTAGAGGGCAGTGTGGGTTCTCAGTACAAGATCTAGCCGGTTGTTCAAGCTTTAGACGTCAAGCTGTTCAAGATGGAAAGTATTATGAAGATGAAGGTCGCGGTGACGGTCAAAGGAAGCAACTACCTAGTCTGGTCTAGGATGGTGAAGACTGCTGTGGGAAGCAAGGGTTTGTGGAGGCATATCACGTCTGGTGAAGCTCCAAAGGCGATTACTCAAGAGGGTGACGCAGAGAGCTCCGAGGAGAGTGTTGTGGAGAAGTGGCAACAAGAAGACATGATGGTAATGTCAGTCCTTCATGCCTCCTTGGAGCCGGCTATCCTAGATGCTTACAGCTACTGTGAGACAGCCAAGGAGCTGTGGGACACGCTAAAGAAGGTATATGGAAACGTTTCTAACCTGAACCGAGTGTTTGAAGTCAAGAAGGCAATCAACGAGTTAACCCAAGATGACATGGAGTTTACTAAGCACTTGGGGAGGTTCAGGACACTGTGGTCTGAGCTGGAGATGTTGAGACCAAGCACGGTTGATCCAGAGCTTCTAAATGAGAGGCGTGAGCAGGACAAGGTCTTTGGGTTGTTGCTCACATTGAACGCAAGCTACAATGGTCTCATTCAACACATGCTAAGGTCCGAGAAGCTACCTGACCTTGAGGATGTTTGTGCTCAGATACAGAGGGAGCAGGGCTCAATGGGTTTGTTTGGAGGCAAGGGAGACTTATCTCTTGCAAATGCTGTGCAATCTGACCGAGAAGAGCCTCCACAAGCTAACAAAGCTGGCTACAACAAGTATGAGAAGTTCAATGGGAACTGTGATCATTGCAAGAGGTATGGGCACAAGAAGATTCAGTGCTGGATACTCCATCCCCATTTGAAGCCAGCCAAGTTCATAAAGGAGAGAGAGGCAAGAGCTCATATGACTGAAGGATCAAGCGGAGCAGGGCCATCCAACAAAGGAGCTGAGGTGGAGAACCGTGAAGGAAATGGAAAAGCTTTGGTGACCTATACTGGAGCTAGCAATCCCCGAGGCAATGATCAAGACTTCATCGGGAGGTCCGAGATGGATGCACTCATCAAAATGCTCAAGGATAATGGTAACATTCATGGGCATTCATTTGGTGCTTCTTTGATTGCTAGAACTATAGAAATGACTCACGGTGAGGCTGAGATTGCTAGGACTGATAGTAAGGCTGGAATTGAGCAGTACATTGATAGAAATGCTAGGATGAATGCATATAGATCAAACTGTATCTGCCATCATGCTAGCAATGCATACAAACCATTGATTATAGATTCAGGTGCATCTCATCATATGATTAGTGACACCAACCTGATTAAAGATATATAACCTACTAATGGATGTGTGATGATTGCAAATGGAGATAAGATACCTATTAAGGGAATAGGAAACTTAAAGCTATTTGATAAAAACACTAGAGCATTTTATATTCCTGAATTCACATCAAATCTACTTTCAGTTAAGAAATGTACTACTGATTTGAATTGCAATGTTATATTCAGTCCTAATGATGTGAAGTTTCAGGATATTGAGAGCAGCCAATTGATTGGAAAAGGAGTTACAAAGGGAGAGTTATACATGCTTGAGAAGCTTGATCCTGTTTCCAATCATAACTGCTCATTTACTTCTGCTTCTAGTTTGAATAAAAATGCATTGTGGCATGCTAGACTAGGTCATCCCCATGAGAGGGCTTTAAACTTGATGTTACCAGGTGTGGTTTTTGAAAATGATAAGTGTGAAGCTTGCATCTTAGGCAAGCATTGTAAGAATGTGTTTCCAAGAACATCTACTGTTTATGAAAATTGCTTTGATTTGATTCATACTGATGTGTGGACTGCACCTAGTTTCTCTAGAGACAATCATAAGTACTTTGTCACATTCATTGATGAAAAATCTAAATACACCTGGTTAACACTTATTCCATCAAAAGATAGGGTGATAGATGCATTCAAGAACTTTCAAGCTTATGTGACTAACCATTATCATGCTAAGATTAAAATTTTGAGATCAGATAATGGAGGAGAGTACACAAGCTATGCGTTCAAAAGTCATCTAGATCATCATGGAATACTTCATCAAACAAGCTGTCCCTACACACCACAACAGAATGGTGTAGCTGAGAGGAAGAACAGGCACTTGATGGAGGTGGCTCGGTCATTGATGTTCCAAGCCAATGTACCTAAGAGATTCTGGAGTGATGCTGTATCCACTGCTTGCTATCTAATCAACCGAATGCCGACAAGGGTGTTGAAGGATCAAGCACCATTTGAGGTACTGAACAAGCGCAAGCCATCGTTGGCATATATGAAAGTGTTTGGATGCTTGTGTTATGTGTTGGTACCAGGAGAGTTGAGGAACAAGCTAGAAGCAAGAAGCCGAAAGGCAATGTTCATTGGCTACTCAACAACTCAAAAGGGATATAAGTGTTATGATCCAGAAGCTAGAAGGGTACTTGTATCTAGAGATGTGAAGTTCATTGAAGAAAGAGGATACTATGAAGAGAAGAATCAAGAAGACTTGAGGGACCTTACATCAGATAAGGCTGGAGTCTTAAGGATTATTTTGGAAGGTCTTGGTATCAAGATGAATCAGGATCAATCCACAAATAGACAACCAGAAGAGAGCTCAAATGAACCAAGTAGAGCTGCTCAAACACCTCACCTTGATCATGAGGGGGGAAGTGAACCTGAAACTCAAGAAAATGGCCAAGAAGGAGTCGGCTTGAGTGAAGAAGGAGAAGAGTTCAACTCAGGTTCTCATCATCAAGGTGAGCAAGACCAAGGAGATGAAGCACAAGAACCGCATATACAAGATGAGCTGGTTCAAGTGCAAGAACAACCAGTATTGAGGAGAAGCACAAGGCTTAGAAAGGATCCTTCCTCTTGGGTAAACACGCGAGTGTACTACAATGCCCAAGCTGTGGATCATCCTTCTCAAGCTGTGTGTTCCTTTGCTCAATACCCTGAAGAACATTGTGCATTCATGGTTAACTTGGATGAGAACTATATTCCAAGAAGCTATGAAGAAGCAATCATGGATAAAGAATGGAAGGAATCAGTTGGAGCTGAGGCAGGAGCCATGATCAAGAATGATACATGGTATGAGAGTGAGTTACCAAAAGGGAAGAAGGCTGTGAGTAGTAAATGGATATTCACAATCAAGTATAAGGCTGATGGAAAGGTTGAGAGGAAGAAGTCTATACACTTTTGTGTATTAGAGTGTGTTTAAGAACAATCAGATTGTTTTGTGTAAGATTAAAGAGATTAAGAGAATAAGTAGAGAGAGAATAGAGAGAATACTCAAAACTCCATTAATTAATTTAATGTCTCAGATACAAGTTATATATGAAGAGATAAGGATAATACAAAGATGATTTCGAAATCATAAGCATGTGAATTCAAGGGATAGGCTGTAAAGATGCTTCACATGCTTGGACAGGCTGTAAAGGTGCTTTACCTTTCCAGCTATGACCAGACCTTATCCAAACTACTCCTTCCTTATCCAGACTTCCTCTTGGGCGTGATCCACTCTCCAAAGGGATGCAAAGTAACTTCCTAAGCTTTTAACTTAGTTACCACAGTCAAACCGAAGTTACTGTGGTAAAACTCCAAAGTTACTATCTGCCCCAATACTCTTCCTCTATCAATGTATCACCTCTTCTCAACACTCCCCCTCAAGCTTGACCATGTAGAACAAGTCAAGCTTGGAAACCATGAAGACCTCCCTCATTAAAAACCTCACCAAGGAAAACCCATTGGGATAAAACCTTGATGAGGGAAAAAGAGTGGAGACTCCATGGTTAAGGGGCTCAGCTCCTTGGAGTAAGATCAATGAGTCCAAGCCTTGATAGTATGGACTCCATTGTCTTTAATCTCGCTGCCTTAGTAAACACATCTGCAAGCTGGTCTTCACTTCTTGTATAACATGGCAGTATCACTCCTAAGATAATCATCTGCCTCACCTTATGACAATCCACCTCTATGTGCTTTGTTCTCTCATGAAACACTGAGTTGGAGGCAATGTGGATAGCTGCTTGATTGTCACAATGCATAGTCATAGGAGTAGTCTGCTCAATCTCTAGATGCTTCAAGATCCCCTTGATCCACACCAACTCGTTTGTAAGCTTCAACATGGCTCTATACTCAGCTTCAGCACTTGAACAGGAGATAACCTTCTGCTTCTTACTCTTCCAAGTTACCAAGTTCCCTCCAATGAATGTACAATACCCAGTAGTTGATCTCCTGTCCACTCTATCTCCTGCCCAATCAGCATCACAATAACCAACCACTTCTGTACTGCCATTGCAGCCCATCCAAACTCCTTGTCCAGCCGTCCCACTTAAATACCTCAGTATCCTATCAACCATCTTCCAATGATGGACCTTTGGCGCCTGCATATGTTGACTCACTTGATTCACAGCGAAGCATATATCTGGCCTAGTAATTGTCAAGTAGATCAGCTTGCCAACCATCTTCCTGTATAGCTTAGGATCCTCAAACAGCTGCTTCTCTTCAACCTCCCCCTCACGCAGAACCTTATATCCCTCCTCGAGGGGTGTCTTAGCTATCTTTCCTCCAAGAACATCAGTCTCCTTCAACATATCCATAGTATACTTCCTTTGAGACATAAACAAACCCTCCTTTGATCTGCATATCTCAATGCCCAGAAAATACTTCATCTCTCCCAAATCCTTGATGTCAAACACAGATTTGAGAAACTCCTTAGTAGCTTGAATCCCTGCCTTATCACTCCCTGTGATAATCAAATCATCCACATACACTAGAATCACAATGATCCCTGAAGGTCCTGTCAGGTGAAGAGAGTGTGATCTAATTCAGACTTCCTAAAGCCTCTCCCATTGAGTGTTGTACTCAGCTTCCTGTACCAAGCTCTAGGTGATTGTTTCAGCCCATATATTGCCTTCTTCAATCTCAAAACATTCCCTGGCTTTACTAGATGCTCAAGACCAGGAGGAGGAAGCATGTATACCTCATCTTCTAGCTCACCTTGTAAGAAAGCATTCTTCACATCCATCTGCCACAAATCCCACTCCAAGTTTGTTGCAATGGACAACACAATCCGAACTGTATGTAGCTTAGCTACTGGTGCAAAGGTATCAATGTAATCCTCTCCATAGGTCTGTGTAAATCCTCTTGGAACCAATCTGGTCTTCTTCCTATCAATCTGTCCATTTGCTAGATACTTGATTGTGAAGATCCATCTACTAGATACAGCCCTCTTTCCCTTAGGCAGCTCACTCTCATACCATGTATCATTTTTGATCATAGCACCTGCTTCAGCTCCCACTGATTCTTTCCATTCCTTGTCTAACATAGCTTCTTCATAAACACTTTTGTGTTTTAGAGTGTGTTTAATAATAATCAGAGAAGATTAGAGTAGAATTTAGAGAGAATAGAGAGATTCTAGAGAGAGAGAGACTCAAAACTCCATTAATTAATATCTGATGAGGTTTACAAGTATTAATAGAGAGAGCAACAAGGGTTTTCGAAATGTATAAGCATGTGGAGTCAATGGACAGGCTGGAACTCCTTTTGAATCACTTGGCTGTGCTTTCTCACATGCTTGCACTAGTAAAAAGCATCCTCTCCTTTCCAGCATCATACAGGCTGTCAAAAGTAACCCTTATCCCTTCCTTATCCTCTTCCCACGTCCTTCTTAAGATAAGAAAGGATTAACATCAGTTAGACTCCAATTTAACCCATCCTGGTAACTTCTCTTCCTTTCACTTAGTTACCACAGTAACTTTAAAGTTACTGTGGTAAATCCAAAACTTACTGACCACCCCAATACTCTTCCTCTATCAATGTATCCACTCCTCATCACCTCATCTCAACACTCCCCCTCAAGCTTGACCATGTGGAACAAGTCAAGCTTGGAACCATGAAGACCTCCCCCATTAAAAACCTCACCAAAGAAAACCCATTGGGATAAAACTTTGATGAGGGGAAAAGAGTGGAGACTCCATGGTTAAGGGGCTCAGCTCCTGGGAGTAAGATCAATGAGTCCAAGCCTGGATAGTATGGACTCCATTGTCTTCAATCTCGCTGCCTTGGTAAACACATCTGCAAGCTGATCTTCACTCCTTGTATAACATGGCAGAATCACTCCTAAGATAATCATCTGCCTCACCTTATGACAATCCACTTCTATGTGCTTTGTTCTCTCATGAAACACTGAGTTGGAGGCAATGTGGATAGCTGCTTGATTATCACAATGCATAGTCATAGGAGTACTCTGCTCAATCTCTAGATGCTTCAAGATCCCCTTGATCCACACCAACTCGTTTGTCAGCTTCAACATGGCTCTATACTCAGCTTCAGCACTTGAACAAGAGATAACATTTTGCTTCTTACTCTTCCAAGTAACCAAGTTCCCTCCAATGAATGTACAATATCCAGTAGTTGATCTCCTGTCAACTCTATCTCCTGCCCAATCAGCATCACAATACCCAACCACTTCTGTACTGCCATTACAACCCATCCAAACTCCTTGACCAGGCGTGCCACTCAAATACCTCAGTATCCTATCAACCATCTTCCAATGATGTACCATTGGCGCCTGCATATGCTGACTCACTTGGTTCACTGCAAAACATATATCTGGCCGTGTGATGGTCAAGTAGATCAACTTGCCAACCATCTTCCTGTATAGCTTAGGATCCTCAAACAACTGCTTCTCTTCAACCTCCCCCTCACGCAAAACCTTATATACCCCTCCTCAAGAGTGAAAGTTTAAGAGAATGAAATGATTTAGAGAAGATTAAGGACCAGAATGAGAGATTATGAAGAGATTAGACTAGAATCATGTTTGGGAGAGTATGAACTTCAAGAGATAAACTCAGAACTGTGTGTTTTCTTATTAATGACAAGAGTTACAATATATAGTGTGAGATCATAAGGGTTTTCGAAATCAAAGAGATAAGCTAAGCATGTGAAGTCAACAAGGAGAAGATAAGCTTTCTTTGGACCGGCCAATCAGCTTCTCCACACGCTTGGAGCATCCGGCATCTTGGACCAAGATGCTCTTGCCTTTCCAGCTGTGCCAGCCTGTCAAGCCGCGCCTCTTCTTATCCTCCAACGGTCTGATCCATCAGCCAAAGTCTCTCCTTTCCACATGAGTTACTCGGGTAACTCCTTGTGACCGTGGTCGAGGTTTCACCCATCTGAATGTGTACGGACCGTACGGCCTTGTACGGCCTTGTACGGTCAGGCCATTGTGAACCTCTCCCATCACACCAATGCTTAACACACCCTCTTCAGCCTTAACCCCTTTGTGCTTCACATCTTTATACTCAACTCTTCAACACTCCCCCTCAAGCTTAGCTTTATGAAGTCTAAGCTTGGACACTATGAGATCTTCCTCATTAAAAACCTCACCAAAGAAAACCCATTGGGACAAAACTTTGATGAGGGAAAAAGAGTAAAGACCTCATAGTAAGGGGCTCAGCTCCTAGGTGAAAGATCAATGAGTCCCAACCTGATGTAGATGGACTCCATTGTCTTCATCCTTGCCGCTTTTGTGAACACATCAGCAAGTTGATCCTCACTCCGTGTGTAGCATGGCAGAATCACTCCCAAGACTATCATCTGCCTCACCTTGTGACAATCCACTTCAATATGCTTGGTTCTCTCGTGGAAGACTGAGTTAGAGGCAATGTGAATTGCGGCTTGGTTATCACAATGCATTGTCATTGGCGCCACTTGCTCAATCCCAATGTGCTTCAAGATCCCCTTGATCCATACCAACTCATTAGTGAGCTTCAGCATTGCTCTATACTCTGCCTCCGCACTAGAACATGAGACCACCTTTTGCTTCTTGCTTTTCCAAGTCACAAGGTTCCCTCCAATGAAGGTGCAGTAGCCGGTTGTGGATCTTCTGTCTGCTCTATCTCCAGCCCAATCTGCATCACAGTAGCCAACAACTTCTGTACTCCTATTGCATCCCATCCAGACTCCTTGGCCTGGTGATCCGTTGAGATAGCTCAGCACTCTATCTACCATTCTCCAATGGTGATCCTTTGGAGCTTGCATGTGTTGGCTCACCTGATTCACAGCAAAGCAGATATCAGGACGTGTGATTGTTAGGTAGATTAGCTTACCTACTAGCTTCCTATAAAGCTTAGGGTCATGGAACAGCTTGCTGTCTTCAAGCTCCCCCTCTCTTGGTACTTTGTACCCATCCTCCATTGGCATTTTTGCGGTTTGTCCTCCAAGTTTACCTGCATCTTTCAAAAGATCAAGTGTATATTTTCTTTGGGACATGAATAATCCTTCCTTGGATCTACAAATCTCAATCCCAAGAAAGTATTTCATCTCTCCAAGATCTTTAATCTCAAACACAGATTTGAGATAGTCTTTGGTTTCTTGTATTCCAACCTTATCACTCCCAGTAATGATAATGTCATCAACATAAACCAATAGACAGATGATACCTGAGGTTGTGTTTAGAGTAAACAAGGTATGATCCAGTTCAGACTTCCTGAAGCCTTTTCCATTCAGTGTAGTACTCAGCTTGTGATACCAGGCTCTAGGCGATTGCTTCAATCCATAGATAGCCTTCTTCAATCTTAAGACATTCCCTGGCTTCACAAGATTCTCAAGACCCGGAGGAGGCTGCATATACACCTCATCTTCAAGTTCTCCTTGTAGAAATGCATTCTTCACATCCATTTGCCACAATCCCCATTCAAGGTTAGTGGCAATTGATAAGATGATCCGGATGGTGTGAAGCTTGGCTACTGGAGCAAATGTGTCTATGTAGTCCTCTCCATATGTCTGTGTGAACCCTCTAGCCACAAGCCTTGTTTTCTTCCTATCAACCGTCCCATCTGGTCTATACTTGATTGTAAATATCCATTTACATGAGACTGCCTTCTTCCCTTTAGGTAGCCCACTCTCATACCAGGTTCCATTCTTAACCATTGCATCAGCCTCATCCGCAACTGAGTTTCTCCACTCTTTGTCTTTCATTGCCTCCTCATATGTCCTTGGTATGTAGCTTGCATCCAAACTTGTCATAAAGGCACAATGCTCGTTTGGGAACTCAGCAAATGAACAGACAGCTTGACTAGGATGTGAAACGGCTTGAGCATTGTAATAGACTCTGGTATTGGTCCAGTTAGATGGATCCTTCCTTACTCTCGTACTTCTTCTCAATGGCACTGTCTCCATAATTGGCTCACTGACCACCTCAGGTTCTATAGCCGTTTCATTCAGTACCTCTACCTCTTCCCTTTCTTCAGGTTGTATCTCCATCTGATCTCTTCTTCCTTCAGTTGCATCTTCATTGTGCATCCCTTGTTGATCAGGACTTGAGCTCCCTTCATTCTCATGAGCTGTACAAGACTTGTTTCCCCCTTCATGATCAGCATGGGATGTGTCTTCAGCTTCATTTTGAACTGGTGCTTCTCGCCCTTTTGGATCCTGGGTTGTATTGATCCCAAGACCATCCAAGATCATCCTAAGACTCGCGGCCTTATCAGATGGTTGAGCTAGATCTTCCAGATCTTCCCAGCTCCTTTCTTCATAGTAGCCTTTAGTTTCTATGAACTTAACGTCCCTTGAAACTAAAAGTCTTCTTGTTTGCGGATCAAAGCATTTGTATCCTCTTTGTGTTGTTGAGTACCCCACAAACATGGCTTTGGTACTCTTAGGCTCCAACTTGTTTCTCATGTCTCCTGGAATCAGCACATAACATAGACTTCCGAACACTCTCAAATGACTTAGGAATGGCTTGACCTTATTAAGTACTTCAAATGGTGAGTGATCTTCCAAGACTCTTGTAGGGATTCGGTTGATCAAGTAGCAGGCTGAGATCACAGCATCACTCCAAAATCTCTTTGGGACATTGGTTTGAAACATCATTGATCTTGCAACCTCCATTAGATGTCTGTTCTTTCTCTCAGCCACACCATTTTGTTGTGGAGTGTAAGGACAGCTAGTTTGATGAAGGATTCCATGTAAGGCTAGATGTTGCTTGAAGGCATTGCTTGTATATTCCCCACCATTATCTGATCTGAAAATCTTAAGCTTGGCATTATAATGGTTAGAAACATAAGCTTGAAAGTTTTTAAATGCTTCAAGAACTCTATCCTTAGTTTTAATGAGTGTTATCCAGGTGTATTTGGATTTTTCATCAATGAATGTTACAAAATACTTATAATTTTCCCTAGACAAGCAAGGAGCAGTCCAAACATCAGAATGCACAAGATCAAAGCATTTCTCATAGATAGTAGTTGAGTTTTTAAAGACTGTCTTACAATGTTTGCCCAAGATACATGCTTCACATTCATTATTTTTAAACATGACACCTGGTAACATTAAGCTTAAAGCTCTAACATGTGGATGGCCTAATCTAGCATGCCATAATGCATCATTATTCAAACTGGAAATAGAACTAAACGAGAAACTTGAATTGGAAATGGGAGCTATGTCTTCTAGCATATAAAGCTCTCCTTTGGTAACTCCCTTGCCAATCATCTTTCTTGTGTCAATATCCTGAAACTTCACATCATTAGGACTAAAGATAACATTACAATGTAAATCAGTAGTACATCTTTTAACAGATAATAAATTTGATGTGAATTCAGGCATATAGAAAGCTTTAGACTCCTTATCAAACAGATTTAGATTTCCTATCCCTTTAATTGCAATTCTATCACCATTTGCAATCATCACATTACCACAAGCAGGTTCTATATCCTTAATAAGACTAGTGTCACTAATCATGTGATGAGATGCACCTGAATCTACAATCAAGGGTTTTATCACATTTTTAGCAGCAAGGGTTCTAGGCAAATCATTCAAGCTGTTTAGAAATCTAGATGCATCATTCATCTCACTGTTATGACTTAGATAACCATGAGTTCTATCTATGTATGATGCGGCAAGAGAGTATCCTAGAGGAGTGTTCATACAGTTACCATTCTCCTTGAGAGCTTTGATAAGAGCATCAATGTCTGATCTCCTTATCATCTCACCATCAGTGCTCTTCCCCGGAATGTGCTGAGTGGTTAAGGCCTTCCCCTCACCTTCTCGCATGGCCTGTCCAGCTCCAGATGTTCCAGCTTCACTAGCTCCATCAGATAGATGCGCCCTTGCCTCTCTATCCTTCATGAACTTGGTGGGCTTGAGATGGGGGTGTAGAATCCAGCATTGGCTCCTCTTATGGCCCTGCTTCTTGCAATGATCACACTTCCCTCCAAACCTTCCCTCCTCAGTCCGGTAAGCTGCTTTGTTTGCTTGGATAGCATCAGCTTGATTTGCGAGTGTAAGCTCCCCCTTTCCTCCAAACAACCCAACTGATCCCTCCTCTCTTTGTATCTGCGCACATACATCTTCAATGGAAGGGAGCTTTGGTGATCTCAAGATGTGTTTGATGAGATCATTGTAGACCGGGTTCAAGGTGAGCAACAACCCAAACACTTGATCCTGCTCTCTTCTCTCCATGAGAACATCTTGATCAGTGGTGTTAGGCCTCAGCATCTCTAGCTCAGACCATAAGGCTCTGAACTTTCCCAAGTGTTTAGTAAACTCCACCTCTTCTTGCACAAGCGTGTTGATTGATCCCTTCAACTCAAACACACGGCTCAGATTAGAGATGTTACCATAGACCTTTTGGAGCGTATCCCACAGGTCCTTTGGCGTCTCACAGTAGCTGTAGGCTTCCAAGATTGAAGCTTCAAGTGATCCATGTAGTACCGTAAGCACCTTCAGGTCATCTTGATCCCACTTCTCTTGATCTACCACCATCAGCTCTTGACCGCCTTCTCCTTCTTTAGCAACTGGTTTTGGAGCTCCCTCTGAGATATGGCTCCATAAACCCTTGCTCCCAACTGCCGCCTTCACCAAGCGAGACCACAACAGGTAGTTAGTACCACCCTTCAATGTAACCGCAACCGAGAGAGCCTTGCTCTTGCTTTCTTCCATTCCAAATGCTTAAGACCAACCGTGATTGAAATGAAGCTGAAGATTACTGAGATTTAGAAACCAGGAAATGGGTAACCTGGCTCTGATACCATGAAAGTTTAAGAGAATGAAATGATTTAGAGAAGATTAAGGACCAGAATGAGAGATTATGAAGAGATTAGACTAGAATCATGTTTAGGAGAGTATGAACTTCAAGAGATAAACTCAGAACTGTGTGTTTCTTATTAATGACAAGAGTTACAATATATAGTGTGAGATCATAAGGGTTTTCGAAATCAAAGAAATAAGCTAAGCATGTGAAGTCAACAAGGAGAAGATAAGCTTTCTTTGGACCGGCCAATCAGCTTCTCCACACGCTTGGAGCATCCGGCATCTTGGACCAAGATGCTCTTGCCTTTCCAGCTGTGCCAGCCTGTCAAGCCGCGCCTCTTCTTATCCTCCAACGGTCTGATCCATCAGCCAAAGTCTCTCCTTTCCACATGAGTTACTCGGGTAACTCCTTGTGACCGTGGTCGAGGTTTCACCCATCTGAATGTGTACGGACCGTACGGCCTTGTACGGCCTTGTACGGTCAGGCCATTGTGAACCTCTCCCATCACACCAATGCTTAACACACCCTCTTCAGCCTTAACCCCTTTGTGCTTCACATCTTTATACTCAACTCTTCAACAAAGAGGTGTCTTTGCTACCTTTCCTCCAAGTACATCAGTCTCCTTTAGCATATCCATTGTATACTTCCTTTGAGACATAAACAACCCTCCTTGGATCTGCATATCTCAATCCCCAAGAAATACTTCATCTCTCCCAAATCTTTGATGTCAAACACAGACTTGAGGAACTCTTTAGTGGCTTTAATCCCAGCCTTATCACTCCCTGTGATAATCAAATCATCCACATATACCAGTATCACAATGATCCCTGATGGAGTAACCAAAGTGAAGAGTGTATGATCCAGTTCAGACTTCCTGAATCCTCTGCCATTCAGGGTTGTACTCAGCTTCCTGTACCAAGCTCTAGGAGACTGCTTCAGCCCATAGATTGCCTTCTTCAATCTCAAAACATTTCCTGGTTTTACTAGATGCTCAAGACCAGGAGGAGGAAGCATGTATACCTCATCTTCTAGCTCACCTTGTAAGAAAGCATTCTTCACATCCATCTGCCACAAATCCCACTCCAAGTTTGTTGCAATGGACAACACAATCCGAACTGTATGTAGCTTAGCTACTGGTGCAAAGGTATCAATGTAATCCTCTCCATAGGTCTGTGTAAACCCTCTTGCAACCAATCTGGTCTTCTTCCTATCAATCTGTCCATTTGCTAGATACTTGATTGTGAAGATCCATCTACTAGATACAGCCCTCTTTCCCTTAGGCAGCTCACTCTCATACCATGTATCATTTTTGATCATAGCACCTGCTTCAGCTCCCACTGATTCTTTCCATTCCTTGTCTAACATAGCTTCTTCATAAGTCCTTGGTACATAACTCTCATCCAGACTAATCATAAGGCATGATGCTCCTCTGGAAACTCAGCAAAGGAACACACAGCTTGAGAAGGATGCTCCACAGCCTGGGCATTGTAGTACACTCTCGTGTTTACCCAGTTGGAAGCATCCCTCTTTATCCGTGTGCTCCTCCTCAATGGTTGAACCTGTTCCTCAGTATGAACCTCTGCTTGAACCTCTGTTTCTGTCTCACTCACCTCCTCTTGACCATGAACCTCTCCTTGCTCATCCACACTGACCTGAGGAAAATTCTCTACTTCTTGTGTCACCACTTGATCATGATGACCTGAATCCCCTTGGTGCTGCTCTTGCACTCCTGATTCAGACTCATTCCCCCCTCATGATCAAGGGGAGTTGTTCTTTCAGGTTCTCTAACCTTATCCTGGGACATGTTTACCCCAAGCCTTTCCAATATGTTCCTCAGATTCTCTGCCATGTTTCTTGGTTCTTGAGACAGATCTTCCAAGTCTTTCCAATTCTTTTCTTCATAATACCCCTTGGTCTCTATGAACTTAACATCTCTAGACACCAACACTCTCCTGGTTGCTGGATCATAGCACTTGTACCCCTTCTGAGTTACTGAGTACCCAATGAGCATTGCTTTAGTGCTCTTTGCCTCCAACTTGTTTCTCTGTTCTCCTGGAATCCAGACATAACATAGACATCCAAAGACACGCAGATGATCTATGTGTGGCTTGCTCTTGTTCAGCACCTCAAATGGAGACAGATTCTGCAATACCTTAGTTGGAATCCGATTGATAAGATAGCATGCAGTCTGAAGAAGCATCACCCCAAAACCTCTTTGGAACACTAGCATGGTACATCATGGATCTAGCCACCTCCATCAGATGTCTATTCTTCCTCTCAGCTACCCCATTCTGCTGTGGTGTGTAAGGACAACTGGTCTGATGCACTATCCCATGCTTAGCCAAATGATTCTTGAAAGCATGACTGGTGTATTCTCCTCCATTATCAGACCGTAGTACCTTCACAGTAGCGTTGTAATGGTTAGTTACATATGCTTGGAAGTTGACAAAAGCTTCAAACACTCTATCCTTAGATGGCAGCAATGTGATCCATGTATATTTAGACTTCTCATCTATGAATGTCACAAAGTACTTCTGGTTTTCTCTAGACATACACGGGGCTGTCCACACATCAGAATGAACAAGATCAAAACAATTTGCATATATGGTCTCTGTTGAAATGAGCTGATCAATATATGAGAGAAGATGTCCTAAGGAGTTGAAGAAGAGATGAGATGGTGTGAAGGAATGGAAAAGATGGGTTAGGGATCGACCAGGCCGAACAAGGCCATACAGGCCGTACCATCCGGACCATGGTCGATCCATAACTCGCCCAAGTCATCTTTTACCCGAGTAAAAGGAGTTAACGGCCAAAGGGGATTTTACCATGAAGAGATGACCGTTTGGATGGCTAAGGGAGCTGGGTCTTATCCACACAGGCTGGAACAGGCTGTAAAGGCAAAAGGAACCTGGTCCAAGATGCCTTAAAACATGTGACAGCTCCCATTGGATCAAGTTTGAATTAAAGCAACCTTATCCTTGACCTCACATGCTTAGTCTCTCTGAAACCCTTGTATCTGATCTTATATATTGTAAACTCTGTCTTGATTAATAAGATAACTCGATCTGATGATAATCTCTCTCTAGTTCATCATGTTTCTCTTTTACATATCATAAATCATCCCATCTTCCCTTAATCTCACCATAATCTCTTTCTAAACTCTCAATACCTGTTCTCATCTCTAAAATCACATGGTATCAGAGCCAGGTTGGCTGTGGTATTGAGGTTTCGAGTGTTCTTCAGCTTCAGTCTAAACTCATTTTCTTTTCTCTTTCGGATCAAACTAAACAAGATGGAGGAATCTACAAGGTCATTACGGTTCCTGTTGCTTTGAAGGGTAGTGGGAACTACCTGTTGTGGTCTAGGCTTGTGAAGACAGCCATTGGGAGGCTAGGGTTATGGAGTCACATCACGGATGAGGCACCTAAACCAGTGGCCAAAGTAGGAGAAGGAGGTGAAGGTGATGGAGATCAAGTTGCTGCTGCCGAGAAGAAATGGATTCAAGAAGACTTGATGGTGCTCTCAGTACTACAAGGATCCCTTGAAGTCCATCTCCTAGATGCCTACAGCTACTGTGAGACTCCTAAACACCTGTGGGAAACCCTCCTGAAGACGTTTGGGAACACTACCAACCTAAGCCGGGTGTTTGAGCTCAAGAGAGCCATCAACAACCTTGCGCAAGAAGAGGAGGAGTTCTCTAAGCACTTGGGAAAGTACAGGTCACTCTGGTCTGAGCTAGAGACCTTGAGGCCAAGCACCATTGATCAAGAGACGCTCATGGAGAGGCGGGAACAAGATCAAGTGTTTGGTTTGATGTTGACGTTGAATCCGGCCTTTGGTGATGTTATTAAGCATATCCTAAGGTCTCCAAACCTTCCATCTATGGAGGAAGTGTGTGCACAGCTTCAAAAGGAAGAAGGGACTCTCGGCTTGTTTGGGGGAAAAGGGGATGTGGCCCTTTCCAACAAGGCTGAGGCAATCCAAGCAAACAAAGCTGCTTACCGTGGAGAGGAAAGGAAGTTCAGTGGCAACTGTGATCATTGCAAGAAGCCGGGGCATAAGAGGAGTCAGTGCTGGATCCTACACCCTCATTTGAAGCCAGCCAAGTTCAACAAGGAGAGGGAGGGACGAGCTCACCTTTCTGCAGAGACTAGTGAAGCCGGCACATCAGGAGCTGGTTCATTGGATCATGCGGGTGAAAGTGGAGGAAGAGCCGTAGCCCCTCACCATCAAGGAGTAGGGAAGAACATGGAGCATGAGGTGATTAGGAAGTCTGACATTGACGCCCTGATCAAAGCTCTCAAGGAGTCTGGTAACACACTCAGAAACACTCTTGGTTATTCTTATGCTGCTCATGTGTTACCTAGAACTTGTGATAAGTTGCTAGAGAACCTTGATAATATGAGGATTGAATCTGACTCATACAGGACCTTTACTGCTGATAGAATGCCTAGAAATGAATTCACATTGCTTGATCTCATTAGTAAATTGAAATTGGTAAGTGAAACACCTAGAAATCACATTGCTCAAGGAATAAAACCTTTGATTATTGATTCAGGTGCTTCACATCATATGATTAGTGATGATAGTCTTATAAAGAATATAGAACCTGCTCATGGACATGTAATGATTGCAAATGGTGATAGAATTCCTATTAGAGGTGTAGGGGACTTGAAACTGTTTAATAAGGATTCTAAAGCCTTATACATGCCTGAGTTTACTTCTAATCTATTATTTGTTAAGAGATGTACCAATGATCTTCAATGCAATGTTATTTTCAGTCCTAATGATGTGAAATTTCAGGATATTGAAAGCAGTAAGTTGATTGGGCAAGGAGTAACCAAAGGAGACCTTTATTTACTTGAAGACATTTCCCGTATTTCTAGTTCTAGTTGCTTGTTGAGTTCTGTGTTAAGTAGGGGTGCATTATGGCATTCTAGGCTAGGACATCCACATGTTAGAGCCTTGAGCTTAATGTTACCAGGTGTCATGTTTAAAAATAATGATTGTGAAGCTTGTATTTTGGGAAAACATTGTAAGACTGTGTTCAAGAGGTCCACTACTATCTATGATAAATGCTTTGATCTTATTCATTCTGATGTATGGACTGCTCCCTGCCTATCTAGAGATAATTACAAGTACTTTGTCACATTTATAGATGAAAAATCTAAATACACCTGGATAACACTAATCAAAACAAAAGATAGGGTTCTTGATGCATTTAAAAACTTTCAATCATATGTTTCTAACCAGTATAATGCCAAGATTAAGATTTTCAGGTCTGATAATGGTGGAGAGTATACTGGCAATGCATTCAAGAACCATCTAGCTCAACATGGGATACTTCATCAAACAAGTTGCCCTTACACGCCTCAACAGAATGGAGTGGCTGAAAGAAAGAATAGACATCTTATGGAAGTGGCTAGATCAATGATGTTTCAGATGAGTGTGCCAAAGAGATTTTGGAGTGATGCTGTGATTACTGCTTGCTACCTAATCAATAGGATACCAACCAGGATCTTAGAAGATAAAGCCCCATTTGAAGTTCTCAACAACAACAAGCCGGTACTAGATCACCTAAGAGTCTTTGGGTGTATAAGCTATGTTCTTGTCCCGGGAGAGATAAGAAACAAGCTGGAAGCAAAGAGTATCAAGGCTATGATGATAGGATACTCAACTACACAGAAGGGATACAAGTGCTTTGTTCCAGAAACAAGAAGGGTACTTGTATCTAGAGATGTCAAGTTCTTTGAAGAGAAGAGCTACTATGAGGACAAAGATTGGAAAGAGCTGGAGGATCTGTCACAACCTTCAGATAGGGCTACAAGCTTGAGACAGATACTAGAAGGCCTTGGGATTGGAATGTCCCAGGAGTCAAACGAAGATCAGTCACCTGTGTTGAACTGAAGAGAAGAATGGAGCTTGTGCATAAATAGGGCAAGCTTCAGGTGATCTCCGGAAGAGTTCTACAAAGCTTCAGGAGAGTCTTGAAGTATCTATCATGGGTGAAGTTAAGTCCAAGAAGGGCTTAGACTGATCTTAAGAAGACATGGAAGGAGTTTGGAGGTGAATGGTTGAGTGTGCAAACTTAGGGCGAGGCCGTACGGATTTGGTACGGACGTGTACGGACCGTACGGATCCGTACGGACCTTTCCGACCCAAAAGTTCATGACTCGGCCATTTGAGCACATTTGAAGTTGGTGCAAAAATAGGGCATAGGTCAGCTCTTAAGAGAAGAAGACAAAACTCTTAAGAGAAGAAGACAAAGGAGAGGCTGGCACTTGTGACTGTTTGTGGATAAGGGAGTGGTGCCTGAACATGAGTGGCTGTTATGAGTCCAAGGACAGGCTGTAAAGATCTGTAAAGGAAGAGCAAGGTTTGACCATGTATCTGGCCAAAGAAGAGGGCGGATACATGAGGCTGTGTGGAGCATTCCTAGCCAAGCCTTCCCACATCCAATCAGGCGACACCAACAAGCTGCAAAGACCACAAGACTGAATCAAGGTCGTCCAATTCAAATCAGAACATCTCCACCCTTCATGTCTTATCTATCTTAGGGTTTATGAGTTTGCAAAGTGTAAAGAGTATATATAAACTCTTAGGTGACGTTTTGTAAGCTCTTAAGAGAGTATGGGGGGTTTCCCCATCTCCTTCATAATTATAAAAGTGTGTTCTTGATCAGATTCCCTTAATCTACCCCTTTCTTAGTCTCTAATCTCTTAATCTCTCAAAGTCTCTTTGTTTCTGATTCAAGTTCACACTAGTTTCATCAGACCTCTTATTCAACTAGTTCAAGACCTTATCTTTGCCTTTAATGGCTTTTCTTACACATACACAGCCAGAGCTCTCAAATCTCACATGGTATCAGAGCCAGGTTCATCAGAACCTGGTTGAAGCTTCCGCACATCCCACACACATCCCTCAGCTCAAATCCAAGCCATGAAGAAGACAGTTCCATCCGGTTCAGCTTCTCCATGAAGACTGAAGCTTGGCGTGTCATTCTGGTTCCTCAACCCTTTCTCATACCTGCCTAGATGAAGAGCCACGTTGGAAGCAAAGGAGGATGGAGAGGCGCCATGAACCTCAAGCCAAAACTCCTTGTCCATGAGCTGCTAGCATCCGGCTACAAGAAGAGAAGATGTCATGAAGATGGCGACTTGATGTATGAAGAAAGGAGGGGTGTTTGAGCTGTAGAAACAAGAAGGGGGCCATGAGTAGAAGGAGGAGAGGCTGGGTGACGATCCATGCTCTCATGTCCAACAAAACCGTGAGCCAAAAGCCATTGGAGGTTCAAGGAACCAAACCGGTTCCTTGGCTGTAAGCTAATACTATCCCTTCTTGATAATGAGCTTGTGTTGTTGACTGGTTATTGTGATGTGTATTGATTGAAAAACCTGAGGATAATGTGTGATTGCTAAATATAATTAGTTGAATCTGTCCCAGGATGCTTTAAAGGCTTGTTTAGTGTTTAAAGAGTAAAATGCTTGCTCCTGTTAAGTAATGAGTTTGCTAAATGTGAAATGGTATTGTTTGAAGCTCATGTACTGAAAACAGATTGAAAGTAATGCATTGTCTGATGATAAGTTATGATAGTAATGCTTAGCCTAAGTTATAAATGAATGTGTGATGGATTATATTGTTGCATTCATGAATTAAAACTGATTAAGGTTAGTGCATACTGTCAAATGGCTGTCTTACATTGAAGCATTAGATTCATGTCAAAATGCTGAGTAAAGAAGCTTTAAAAATTGCCTAAGTAGCTTGTATTGAATCTGTTATGATCTTACTTGTGCTTAGAGAGTTTGCTTGCAAAGATTAGAACTTGAAAATGTCTAGTTTAATCTGTTGCATTGCTTAAAGACATTGGTGTTCAAACTTGATGATGCATCAAGGGTTGACCCAATGCACTTGTGTCTTATCTTTGCTGGAGTTTGAGTGATGTTTCAGGTACACTAGATGTGTTCTTAGGTCATCATCAATCCGAGTTGAAAGTAGGAGACGTTTGCCCATTGTGTGTGCAATGGAGAGTTGATACAAGAGTGGTGATGCGCCACTAGGTGTGTAGTCTCACTGAAGCTCACTTGCAAGCTTGGACCTATACTCAATCCAAGCTTGAGGAGGGGAGTTTAGTGAGCTATCAGTCGGACCAAGAAGGTTCAGAAGGTCCATTGCAAGCAACTGAAGAAGAAGGAGCCATCCGGGTCTAGGCAGTGGCGTGTCTAGGCAAGAGAGTGTTCAGAGCACTCTTGGCTGTGAGAAGATGAAGACTCTATCAGTGCGGCTTCTAGTGTGAGGTGGCTGAAGAGGTAGCTGAAGTTTCCACAAGCACTCCATGAAGATGGCGAGTTCAGAAGGTGTTGCAATGGTGTGATTGGGCGGATCAAGAAGCTATCCTTCCAAGCTTGACTTGTTCCACATGGTCAAGCTTGAGGGGGAGTGTTGAGAAAGCTTCTATGATCCTAGAGTCTTTGGTGGTTATTCAAGAAGAGGAGCAGATCAGTTATGAAGCATAATGAAGGATGAAGAAGCAATCACCAATGCGGCCTCTAGAGTGAGGTGATTGGTACTACAGTCTGAAGCATCCTGTCATGAAGGTTTCAGTAACATGGTGGTGACTCATGAAGAAGAAGCAGCCAAGACTCAGCTTGTATCTATCAAGGAAGATCTGGTAGTCCGAGCACTTGATCACAACAAGAAGGTTGTGAGAAAGGGGGAGAAACCAAGATCTGTCTAAAGAAGAGTACAAGAAGTGTTGATGATGAGCAAGAGGAGTGGGTTCTATCTTGCATCACATGAGGGCCATGATCCAGAGTCTTTGTGTCCCTTACATTGTTGGTAAGGCACAAAGACTCACTGGCCAATCCCTAGGCCTTGGAGACTTTACTCTTTTTCCCTCATCAAGGTTTTGTCCCAAAGGGTTTTCCTTGGTGAGGTTTTTAATGAGGAAGCTCTTCAAGGTTCCAAGCTTGACTTAGGATCTACTAAAGTCAAGCTTGAGGGGGAGTGTTGAACTGAAGAGAAGAATGGAGCTTGTGCATAAATAGGGCAAGCTTCAGGTGATCTCCGGAAGAGTTCTACAAAGCTTCAGGAGAGTCTTGAAGTATCTATCATGGGTGAAGTTAAGTCCAAGAAGGGCTTAGACTGATCTTAAGAAGACATGGAAGGAGTTTGGAGGTGAATGGTTGAGTGTGCAAACTTAGGGCGAGGCCGTACGGATTTGGTACGGACGTGTACGGACCGTACGGATCCGTACGGACCTTTCCGACCCAAAAGTTCATGACTCGGCCATTTGAGCACATTTGAAGTTGGTGCAAAAATAGGGCATAGGTCAGCTCTTAAGAGAAGAAGACAAAACTCTTAAGAGAAGAAGACAAAGGAGAGGCTGGCACTTGTGACTGTTTGTGGATAAGGGAGTGGTGCCTGAACGTGAGTGGCTGTTATGAGTCCAAGGACAGGCTGTAAAGATCTGTAAAGGAAGAGCAAGGTTTGACCATGTATCTGGCCAAAGAAGAGGGCGGATACATGAGGCTATGTGGAGCATTCCTAGCCAAGCCTTCCCACATCCAATCAGGCGACACCAACAAGCTGCAAAGACCACAAGACTGAATCAAGGTCGTCCAATTCAAATCAGAACATCTCCACCCTTCATGTCTTATCTATCTTAGGGTTTATGAGTTTGCAAAGTGTAAAGAGTATATATAAACTCTTAGGTGACGTTTTGTAAGCTCTTAAGAGAGTATGGGGGGTTTCCCCATCTCCTTCATAATTATAATAGTGTGTTCTTGATCAGATTCCCTTAATCTACCCCTTTCTTAGTCTCTAATCTCTTAATCTCTCAAAGTCTCTTTGTTTCTGATTCAAGTTCACACTAGTTTCATCAGACCTCTTATTCAACTAGTTCAAGACCTTATCTTTGCCTTTAATGGCTTTTCTTACACATACACAGCCAGAGCTCTCATATCTCACAACCTGAAGTACAGGAAGCTGAAGAACCATCTCACCTTGATCATGAGGGAGTGAATGGAACTGAGGAGGTGGATGAGAGTCAAGGTTTTGCGCATCATCCTGATCAAAGTGGAGTTGAACCAAGTAGTGAAGAGCGTAATGAGTTGCCAGAACAAGGAGAAGTTGAAACAACTGAAGTAGAAGCACCAGAGCAAACACAAACTGAGGTACCATTAAGGAGAAGCACACGGCTAAAGAGAGATGCTTCCAACTGGGTAAACACGAGAGTGTACTACAATGCCCAGGCTGTGGAGCATCCCTCTCAGGCTGTGTGTTCTTTTGCCTATTATCCAAAGGAGCATTGTGCATTCATGATGAGCTTAGATGAAAGCAGTATACCAAGATCATATGAAGAAGCAATGCAGTATGAAGACTGGAAAGAATCAGTGAGTGATGAAGCCAATGCCATGATAAAGAATGACACTTGGTTTGAAAGTGAGTTACCAAAAGGGAAGAAGGCAGTAACAAGCAAGTGGATATTTACTATTAAGTATCTACCTGATGGAACCATTGATAGAAAGAAGACAAGACTGGTGGCTAGAGGATACACTCAAACATATGGGGAAGACTACATTGATACCTTTGCTCCTGTTGCCAAGTTACATACAATAAGAATTGTATTGTCTCTTGCTGTGAATCTTGAGTGGGAGCTTTGGCAGATGGATGTGAAGAATGCATTTCTTCAAGGGGAACTAGAAGATGAAGTGTATATGTATCCACCACCAGGTCTTGAGCATCTTGTACAACCAGGGAATGTGTTGAGGCTCAAGAAAGCTATCTATGGGTTGAAGTAATCACCTAGAGCATGGTACAACAAGCTGAGCACTACTTTAAATGGGCGTGGATTTAAGAAGTCAGAATTGGATCACACCCTTTTCACTCTCACTACACCTTCAGGTATCATCTGTCTACTTGTATATGTTGATGACATTATCATAACAGGTAGTGATAAGGCTGGTATAAAAGCCACAAAGGAGTTTTTGAAATCTGTGTTTGAAATCAAAGACTTAGGAGAAATGAAATACTTCCTTGGAATTGAGTTGTGTAGATCTAAGGAAGGATTGTTCATTTCCCAAAGGAAGTATACACTTGATCTTTTGAAAGATGCAGGTATACAAGGAGATAAGACAGCAAAGATGCCCCTTGAAGATGGATACAAGATTCCACGTGAGGGGGAGATTGAAGATAGCAAGGCCTTCCATGATCCAAAGCTATACAGGAAGCTGGTAGGGAAGCTCATCTATCTCACTATCACAAGACCAGACATATGCTTTGCTGTGAATCAAGTGAGCCAGCATATGCAAGTCCCAAAGGAACATCACTGGCGCATGGTGGAGAGACTTCTCTTGTATCTGAACGGGACATCAAGCCTTGGAGTGTGGATGGGATGCAACAAGAGTACTGAAGTGGTGGGATATTGTGACGCTGATTGGGCCGGAGATAGAGCAGACAGAAGATCAACCACCGGCTATTGTACATTCATTGGAGGCAACTTGGTGACTTGGAAGAGTAAGAAGCAGAAGGTGGTGTCCTGCTCAAGTGCTGAAGCTGAGTATAGAGCCATGCTGAAGCTTACCAATGAGTTGGTATGGATCAAAGGGATCTTGAAGCATTTGGAGATAGAGCAAGCAACTCCAATGACCATGCATTGTGATAACCAAGCAGCTATACACATTGCAACTAACTCAGTCTTCCATGAGAGAACCAAGCACATTGAAGTTGATTGCCACAAAGTGAGGCAGATGATTGTCTTGGGAGTGATCTTGCCATGCTATACAAGGAGTGAGGATCAACTTGCGGATGTGTTCACCAAGGCTGCAAGACAAAAGACTATGGAGTCCATTCATACCAGATTGGGACTCATAGATCTTTCTCCAAGGAGCTGATCCCCTTTGTCATGAGGTCTTTACTCTTTTTCCCTCATCAAGGTTTTGTCCCAATGGGTTTTCTTTGGTGAGGTTTTTAATGAGGAAGATCTCATGGCTGTTCCAAGCTTAACTAAGTTACTAAGTTAAGCTTGAGGGGGAGTGTTGAAATGAGCTGATCAATATATGAGAGAAGATGTCCTAAGGAGTTGAAGAAGAGATGAGATGGTGTGAAGGAATGGAAAAGATGGGTTAGGGATCGACCAGGCCGTACAAGGCCGTACAGGCCGTACCATCCGGACCATGGTCGATCCATAACTCGCCCAAGTCATCTTTTACCCGAGTAAAAGGAGTTAACGGCCAAAGGGGATTTTACCATGAAGAGATGACCGTTTGGATGGCTAAGGGAGCTGGGTCTTATCCACACAGGCTGGAACAGGCTGTAAAGGCAAAAGGAACCTGGTCCAAGATGCCTTAAAACGTGTGACAGCTCCCATTTGATCAAGTTTGAATTAAAGCAACCTTATCCTTGACCTCACATGCTTAGTCTCTCTGAAACCCTTGTATCTGATCTTATATATTGTAAACTCTGTCTTGATTAATAAGATAACTCGATCTGATGATAATCTCTCTCTAGTTCATCATGTTTCTCTTTTACATATCATAAATCATCCCATCTTCCCTTAATCTCACCATAATCTCTTTCTAAACTCTCAATACCTGTTCTCATCTCTAAAATCACACTGATGTGGGAAAAACAGTTCTACAATGCTTCCCTAAGATGCAAGCTTCACATTCCAAGTGATTGAATGACATATTAGGTTTGATCAATTCAATTGCACGAGCATGAGGATGTCCTAATCTAGCATGCCAAGTAATACTGTCACACCTATCAGCAGTACTACTTAAGCATATAGAATCAATAGGATTAGAGTTCTTAGCTGTTTGGAGATGATACAACTGATTTCTGATGTCCCCTCTACCAATAACTCTCCCAGTCTTTAAGTCTTGAAACTCAACCTCATTTGGCCTGAATACTACTTGACAATCAAGATCAATTGTGGCCTTCTTCACTGATATCAGATTTGAAGTGAATTGAGGCAAATAGAACGCAGGTGAGTTCTTCTCAAACAGCTTGAGGTTTCCCACTCCTTCTATTGGGATCCTAGCACCATTAGCTATCATGACACTCCCTGTTGCAGCCTTGACTTCACTGATCAGACTTCTATCACTGATCATATGATGTGTTGCTCCAGAATCAATGATGATGGGTTTGGATGTGGATGCTAAGGCAGGAGCACCTTGTCTCCGGGTTGTAGCCAAAGCATACACATACTTGACAAACTCATCCCATTCTTTCTTTGTGATAGGGTCATCTGCTCCTTTGATCTCCTGCTCCTTCATAACCATACTATCCTCCACTGAGTTACTCATATAGGCAGAGTAAGAACACTCTCCTCTTACCACTTGTTGAGCCACCTCCTTGATCATCTTCAAGCTTATCTTATCATTTAGATAACCAGGCTCCACGTTCTTCTTCCAAGCCTTTCCCATCTTAAGCCACACTCTAGAAAGCTTTCTAAGCCTTCCCTTCTTACAGCTTGTACCACCTTTCCACTGGTTTGATCTCTTGTTCTCTTCCCACAAATCACACGCTTGAAGAGTAAGAGCCCATATCTCCTTCACAAGAAAGCTAAAGAACACACCTTGTTTCCTCCTTTCTTTGATAACTCTCGGATCAGCTGTGCTTGGTCTCAGCATATCCAGCTCCATCCATCCTTCCCTCAGCCTTCCCACAAGCTGATACAACTCATCCTTTCCTTGTCTCAAGCCACGGATCACTCTCTTGTCTCCACTGACCTTCACAAGTTTGGACCTTTCTTCAGTAGCCATTTCCACTAAAGGCTTCCCCTTTACATGACCACACCATAACCCACAGCTTCCCAAAGCTCTCTTTGCCCATCTTGACCAATCGCCATCCCTCTCTTCTTCAAGCTCCATGGTTGTACTAGATCTGTGCTTCATTTCTATGTTGAGATAGTTTGAATCCATCAGAATATCTCACACCACTCAGATAATAAAGATCAGAACTCAAGAACACCAAGAACACTCAAGAACACTCAAGAACACTCAAGAATTTGCGAAATACAAATCACACACTCACCCCCTTTTTAAGCAACCTGGCTCTGATACCATAAACACTTTTGTGTTTTAGAGTGTGTTTAATAATAATCAGAGAAGATTAGAGTAGAATTTAGAGAGAATAGAGAGATTCTAGAGAGAGAGAGACTCAAAACTCCATTAATTAATATCTGATGAGGTTTACAAGTATTAATAGAGAGAGCAACAAGGTTTTCGAAATGTATAAGCATGTGGAGTCAATGGACATGCTGGAACTCCTTTTGAATCACTTGGCTGTGCTTTCTCACATGCTTGCACTAGTAAAAAGCATCCTCTCCTTTCCAGCATCATACAGGCTGTCAAAGTAACCCCTTATCCCTTCCTTATCCTCTTCCCACGTCCTTCTTAAGATAAGAAAGGATTAACATCAGTTAGACTCCAATTTAACCCATCCTGGTAACTTCTCTTCCTTTCACTTAGTTACCACAGTAACTTTAAAGTTACTGTGGTAAATCCCAAACTTACTGACCACCCCAATACTCTTCCTCTATCAATGTATCCACTCCTCATCACCTCATCTCAACACTTCATAAGTCCTTGGTACATAACTCTCATCCAGACTAATCATAAAGGCATAATGCTCCTCTGGAAACTCAGCAAAGGAACACACGGCTTGAGAAGGATGCTCCACAGCCTGGGCATTGTAGTACACTCTCGTGTCTACCCAGTTGGAAGGATCCCTCTTTATCCTTGTGCTCCTCCTCAAAGCTTGAACCTGATCTTCAGTTTGCACACTAGCCGGCTCCACTTGCTCTTCTTCTGAACTGGCCGGTCTGAGTTGTTCTTCTACACTAGACTGAACCTCATGCACTTCTCCACTAGACTGAACCTCATCCACTTCTCCACTAGACTGAACCTCATTGTTCTCAACTTCTTGTGATGTATCTTGATCATGAAGACCTGAATCCTCTTGGTTTTGCTCTTGCTCACCAGATTCAGTTCCATTCCCCCTCTCATGATCAAGAGGAGTTGTTCTTCCAGCTCCACCACTCTGATTGGAAGACTCTCTCCTTCCGGTTTCCTGATCCTGGGATAATCCTATCCCAAGCTTCTCTAACAACACTCTCAGTATTGTTGCCTTATCAGATGGAGCTTGAGACAAATCCTTCAGATTTTCCCACTCCTTTTCTTCATAATAACCTTTTGTTTCAACAAACTTCACTTCTCTAGATACCATCACTCTCCTTGCTTCAGGATCATAGCACTTGTACCCCTTCTGAGTGATAGAGTAACCAATGAACATAGCCTTAGTACTCTTTGCCTCCAGCTTGTTTCTCTGCTCTCCTGGAACCATGACATAGCACACACACCCAAAGACACGTAGATGATCAATGACAGGTTTACTCTTGTTCAATACCTCAAATGGAGACAGATTCTTCAATATCTTGGTTGGAACCCGATTGATGAGATAGCAAGCAGTCTGCACAGCATCACTCCAAAAGCGTTTTGGGACATTTGCATGAAACATCATTGATCTAGCAACCTCCATCAAGTGCCTGTTCTTCCTCTCAGCTACCCCATTCTGCTGTGGTGTGTAAGGGCAGCTAGTCTGATGCACAATCCCATGCTTGGCTAGATGACTCTTGAAGGCATTGCTGATGTATTCACCTCCATTATCTGATCTCAGTACCTTCACAGTAGCATTGTATTGATTAGATACATATGCTTGGAAGTTCATAAATGCTTCTAGCACCCTATCTTTAGATGGAAGCAATGTAAGCCAAGTATACTTAGACTTCTCGTCAATGAATGTCACAAAGTACTTCTGGCTATCTCTAGACAAACAAGGAGCAGTCCACACATCTGAATGAACTAGATCAAAGCAATGCTCATAAGTAGTTTCTGATGTTGGAAAAACAGTCCTACAATGCTTCCCTAATATGCATGCTTCACACTCCAAGTGACTAAATGACATATTAGGAATTATCAATTCAATAGCACGAGCATGAGGATGTCCCAATCTAGCATGCCAAGTAATACTATCAATCTTCTCATAAGTACTACTCAAACACATAGAATCAAAGGGTTTAGAGATCTTAGCCAATTGGAGCTGATATAGATTATTCTTGCTGTCTCCTCTCCCAATGACCCTTCCAGTCTTCAAATCTTGGAACTCAACATCATCTGGCCTGAATACTACTTGACAGCCAAGATCAATTGTGGCTTTCCTCACAGATAGCAAATTTGAAGCAAACTGTGGCATGTAGAAGGCATCTGAGTCTTTATCAAATAGCTTGAGCTTTCCAACTCCTTCTATTGGAATCCTATCACCATTAGCTATCATCACACCCCCAGTGGCTTTCTTTACATCACTCATTAAGCTTCTATCACTAATCATGTGATGACTTGCTCCAGAATCAATAATGATGGGTTTGTTGGATGTGGATGCTTTGGCAGGAGCACCTTGTCTCCGGGTCGTAGCCAAAGCATACACATACTTGACAAACTCATCCCATTCCTCCTTTGTGACACGCTCATCTGCTCCTTTGGTCTCTAGCTTCCTCATAACCCCACTCCTCTCTACAGATTCTCCCATGTAAGCTGAGTAGAAACACTCTCCTACTTGCATACTCTCCTTGATACCCTTCCTCCATAATCTGCTCATCATGACCCACATCTTAGAAAGTTTTCTCAACTTTCCCTTCTTGCAGCTTGTACCTCTCTTCCATCTACCTGGCTTCTTGTTTATCTCCCACACATCACAAATGTGTTCAACCAACTCACATATCTCTCCCATAAGAAAGCTAAAGATCACATCTTGCTTCCTCCTTCCTGTATGAGTTTTCACCATACCCAACTCTGATTCTACTTCTCTCAGCCTCCCCACAAGCTGATACAACTCGTCCTTCCTTTGTCTTAGACTATAGATCACGCCCTTGGCTTCATGACCCTCCAACCTTGCTGTCTGACCTTCTTCAGCAGCTACCTCCTTTAAAGGTTCTACCTTTACTTGAATCTCCTTCAAACTTGCTGTCTGATCTTTCTCAGCAGCTCTCACCTTTAAAGGCTCTTCCTTTACATGATTACTCCAAATCCCACAGCTTTCCAAAGCTGTCTCTACCCAATCTGACCAGATCCACTTGTTTTCTCTCCCTTTCTTCACTTGATAACTTGATCTTGTCTTCATCTCTCTGCTCACGTTTGACTCCATCAGATGTCCTCAATAAAACCCAGCAAATGAAGAACGGAGCTCAAAACCACCAAGAACACTCAAGAACATCAAGAACAGCTCAAGAACACAAAACCAGATTTTTTAAGAACATGAATAACACACTTCCACCCTTTTAGTAACCTGGCTCTGATACCATATACACTTTTGTGTATTAGAGTGTGTTTAAGAACAATCAGATTGTTTTGTGTAAGATTAAAGAGATTAAGAGAATAAGTAGAGAGAGAATAGAAAGAATACTCAAAACTCCATTAATTAATTTAATGTCTCAGATACAAGTTATATATGAAGAGATAAGGATAATACAAAGATGATTTCGAAATCATAAGCATGTGAAGTCAAGGGATAGGCTGTAAAGATGCTTCACATGCTTGGACAGGCTGTAAAGGTGCTTTACCTTTCCAGCTATGACCAGACCTTATCCAAACTACTCCTTCCTTATCCAGACTTCCTCTTGGGCGTGATCCACTCTACAAAGGGATGCAAAGTAACTTCCTAAGCTTTTAACTTAGTTACCACAGTCAAACCGAAGTTACTGTGGTAAAACTCCAAAGTTACTATCTGCCCCAATACTCTTCCTCTATCAATGTATCACCTCTTCTCAACAAAGTCAAGGCTAGTAGCAAGAGGTTTCACTCAAACTTATGGAGAAGATTACATAGAAACCTTTGCACCAGTAGCTAAACTACATACAATACGGATTGTATTAAGCTTGGCTGTGAATCTTGGATGGGGTTATGGCAAATGGATGTGAAGAATGCATTCTTACAAGGTGAACTTGAGGATGAAGTATATATGCATCCACCTCCAGGCCTAGAACACTTAGTGAAGAGAGGGAATGTGTTGAGATTGAAGAAAGCTATCTATGGGCTGAAGCAATCACCAAGAGCTTGGTACAACAAGCTGAGCACTACTCTGAATGGCCGAGGCTTCAAGAAGTCTGAACTAGACCACACTCTCTTCACACTCACAACTCCCTCAGGTATGATTGCACTTCTTGTGTATGTTGATGATATCATTATCACAGGAAGTGATAAGGAAGGTATCATAGCAACCAAGGAGTTCATTAAATCCATGTTTGAGATTAAAGATTTGGGAGAAATGAAATACTTTCTTGGAATTGAGATATGTAGATCCAAGGAAGGTTTATTCATGTCCCAAAGGAAGTATACACTTGATCTTTTGAAAGGTGCAGGTGCTTATGGAGGCAAGACTGCAAGGATGCCTATGGAGGATGGTTACAAAGTCCCACGAGAGGGGGAGATTGAAGACAGCAAACCTTATCAGGATCCTAAACTCTATAGAAAAGTAGTTGGCAAATTGATTTATCTTACCATAACTAGACCTGACATTTGTTTTGCTGTCAATCAGGTGAGTCAACATATGCAAGTTCCTAAGGAGCATCATTGGCGCATGGTGGAGAGGATCTTGATGTATCTCAACGGCTCACCTGATCAAGGAGTATGGATGGGTTGCAATGGAAGCACTGAAGTGGTTGGATACTGTGATGCAGATTGGGCTGGTGATAGAGCAGACAGGAGACCAACCACAGGCTATTGCACATTCATTGGAGGCAACTTGGTGACATGGAAGAGTAAGAAGCAGAAGGTGGTCTCTTGCTCAAGTGCAGAAGCTGAGTATAGAGCTATGCTGAAGCTTACCAACGAGTTGGTGTGGATCAAAGGCATCTTGAAGCATTTGGAGATTGATCAAGCCACACCAATGACAATGCATTGTGATAACCAAGCAGCCATTCACATTGCATCCAACTCGGTGTTTCATGAGAGGACCAAGCACATTGAAGTTGATTGCCACAAGGTGAGGCAAATGATCATCCTAGGAGTCATCTTGCCATGTTACACGAGGAGTGAAGATCAGTTAGCTGATGTGTTCACCAAGGCTGCAAGACAGAAGACAATGGAGTCCATTCACATCAGGTTGGGCCTCATTGATCTTGGGAAGAGAAGGAGCTGATCCTCTTGGCTGTGAGGTCTTTACTCTTTTTCCCTCATCAAGGTTTTGTCCCAATGGGTTTTCCTTGGTGAGGTTTTTAATGAGGAAGGTCTCATAGCCATCCAAGCTTAGGCTTTTACAAAGCTAAGCTTGAGGGGGAGTGTTGAGATGAGTTGAGACATGTGAAGTAAAGACACAAAGGAGTTGAGATCATAAGGAGAGCAAAAGGGTTAAGAGGCTGAATAAGGTGAAGGGGATGGTACGGATGGAGAGGCCGTACCAGGCCGTACAAGTGACCAGGCCGTACAAGGTGAAAGCGGTCAAGTAACTATCCAAGTAACTTTGATGTACTGAGGAGAAGTTACACTCGGCCAAGACCTTATCCGAACGTTGAGAGGATAAGGAAGGCACGGCTTGACAGCTAGGACAGGCTGACAAGGGCTGGAAAGGAAGAGCATCTGGTCTTGGATAAGAAAGATGCTTCAAACGTGTGGAGACACCCATTGGCCGGTTCAAATTAAGCTTAGGCTCCCCTTTGACTCTACATGCTTATGATTTCGAAAACCCTAAGTGTATGGACCTATATATATGTAATCTCATCCTTAATAAAGATTAGACAGTTCTAAACAATCTCTCTCTATACTCATTTCATTATGATTCTCCATTAGTCTCTAATCTGTCTCTAATCTCTTATTCTCTTCTATATCCTTTCTAAACTCAATAATCATTTACATCCTTAAAATCTCATACCAAACTGGGAAACTGGAATCACCTGATTTGAAAGTGGGATAACTTCTTCATGCCAACTCCTATGAGATTTATTCAACTTCCTGGTGATTCTCCACCACTTTATGTATCCAAATCAAGCTTCTTACAAAGAGATTCATCCTGGTTTGATTGGAACGACGAAGAAGCTGTGCTATTCCCAAACTGGGAAACTGGAATCACCTGATTTGAAAGTGGGATAACTTCTTCATGCCAACTCCTATGAGATTTATTCAACTTCCTGGTGATTCTCCACCACTTTATGTATCCAAATCAAGCTTCTTACAAAGTGATTCATCCGGGTTTGATTGGAACGACGAAGAAGCTGTGCTATTCCCAAACTGGAAAACTGGAATCACCTGATTTGAAAGTGGGATAACTTCTTCTGGCCAACTCCTATGAGATTTATTCAACTTCCTGGTGATTCTCCACCACTTTATGTATCCAAATCAAGCTTCTTACAAAGTGATTCATCCTGGTTTGATTGGAACGACGAAGAATCACCTGATTTGAAAGTGGGATAACTTCTTCTTGCCAACTCCTATGAGATTTATTCAACTTCCTGGTGATTCTCCACCACTTTATGTATCCAAATCAAGCTTCTTACAAAGTGATTCATCCTGGTTTGATTGGAACGACGAAGAAGCTGTGCTATTCCCAAACTGGGAAACTGGAATCACCTGATTTGAAAGTGGGATAACTTCTTCATGCCAACTCCTATGAGATTTATTCACTTCCTGGTGATTCTCCACCACTTTATGTATCCAAATCAAGCTTCTACAAAGAGATTCATCCTGGTTTGATTGGAACGACGAAGAAGCTGTGCTATTCCCAAACTGGGAAACTGGAATCACCTGATTTGAAAGTGGGATAACTTCTTCATGCCAACTCCTATGAGATTTATTCAACTTCCTGGTGATTCTCCACAACTTTATGTATCCAAATCAAGCTTCTTACAAAGTGATTCATCCTGGTTTGATTGGAACGACGAAGAAGCTGTGCTATTCCCAAACTGGGAAACTGGAATCACCTGATTTGAAAGTGGGATAACTTCTTCATGCCAACTCCTATGAGATTTATTCAACTTCCTGGTGATTCTCCACCACTTTATGTATCCAAATCAAGCTTTTCACAAAGTGATTCATCCTGGTTTGATTGGAACGACGAAGAAGCTGTGCTATTCCCAAACTGGGAAACTGGAATCACCTGATTTGAAAGTGGGATAACTTCTTCATGCCAACTCCTATGAGATTTATTCAACTTCCTGGTGATTCTCCACCACTTTATGTATCCAAATCAAGCTTCTTACAAAGTGATTCATCCTGGTTTGATTGGAACGACGAAGAAGCTGTGCTATTCCCAAACTGGGAAACTGGAATCACCTGATTTGAAAGTGGGATAACTTCTTCATCCCAACTCCTATGAGATTTATTCAACTTCCTGGTGATTCTCCACCACTTTATGTATCCAAATCAAGCTTCTCACAAAGTGATTCATCCTGGTTTGATTGGAACGACGAAGAAGCTGTGCTATTCCCAAACTGGGAAACTGGAATCACCTGATTTGAAAGTGGGATAACTTCTTCTTGCCAACTCCTATGAGATTTATTCAACTTCCTGGTGATTCTCCACACTTTATGTATCCAAATCAAGCTTCTTACAAAGTGATTCATCCTGGTTTGATTGGAACGACGAAGAAGCTGTGCTATTCCCAAACTGGGAAACTGGAATCACCTGATTTGAAAGTGGGATAACTTCTTCATCCCAACTCCTATGAGATTTATTCAACTTCCTGGTGATTCTCCACCACTTTATGTATCCAAATCAAGCTTTTTCACAAAGTGATTCATCCTGGTTTGATTGGAACGACGAAGAAGCTGTGCTATTCCCAAACTGGAAACTGGAATCACCTGATTTGAAAGTGGGATAACTTCTTCATGCCAACTCCTATGAGATTTATTCAACTTCCTGGTGATTCTCCACCACTTTATGTATCCAAATCAAGCTTCTCACAAAGTGATTCATCCTGGTTTGATTGGAACGACGAAGAAGCTGTGCTATTCCCAAACTGGGAAACTGGAATCACCTGATTTGAAAGTGGGATAACTTCTTCATCCCAACTCCTATGAGATTTATTCAACTTCCTGGTGATTCTCCACCACTTTATGTATCCAAATCAAGCTTCTCACAAAGTGATTCATCCTGGTTTGATTGGAACGACGAAGAAGCTGTGCTATTCCCAAACTGGGAAACTGGAATCACCTGATTTGAAAGTGGGATAACTTCTTCATGCCAACTCCTATGAGATTTATTCAACTTCCTGGTGATTCTCCACCACTTTATGTATCCAAATCAAGCTTCTTACAAAGTGATTCATCCTGGTTTGATTGGAACGACGAAGAAGCTGTGCTATTCCCAAACTGGGAAACTGGAATCACCTGATTTGAAAGTGGGATAACTTCTTCATGCCAACTCCTATGAGATTTATTCAACTTCCTGGTGATTCTCCACCACTTTATGTATCCAAATCAAGCTTTTCACAAAGTGATTCATCCTGGTTTGATTGGAACGACGAAGAAGCTGTGCTATTCCCAAACTGGGAAACTGGAATCACCTGATTTGAAAGTGGGATAACTTCTTCATGCCAACTCCTATGAGATTTATTCAACTTCCTGGTGATTCTCCACCACTTTATGTATCCAAATCAACTTCTTACAATGATTCATCCTGGTTTGATTGGAACGACGAAGAAGCTGTGCTATTCCCAAACTGGGAAACTGGAATCACCTGATTTGAAAGTGGGATAACTTCTTCATGCCAACTCCTATGAGATTTATTCAACTTCCTGGTGATTCTCCACCACTTTATGTATCCAAATCAAGCTTTTCACAAAGTGATTCATCCTGGTTTGATTGGAACGACGAAGAAGCTGTGCTATTCCCAAACTGGGAAACTGGAATCACCTGATTTGAAAGTGGGATAACTTCTTCATGCCAACTCCTATGAGATTTATTCAACTTCCTGGTGATTCTCCACCACTTTATGTATCCAAATCAAGCTTCTTACAAAGTGATTCATCCTGGTTTGATTGGAACGACGAAGAAGCTGTGCTATTCCCAAACTGGGAAACTGGAATCACCTGATTTGAAAGTGGGATAACTTCTTCATCCAACTCCTATGAGATTTATTCAACTTCCTGGTGATTCTCCACCACTTTATGTATCCAAATCAAGCTTTTCACAAAGTGATTCATCCTGGTTTGATTGGAACGACGAAGAAGCTGTGCTATTCCCAAACTGGGAAACTGGAATCACCTGATTTGAAAGTGGGATAACTTCTTCATGCCAACTCCTATGAGATTTATTCAACTTCCTGGTGATTCTCCACCACTTTATGTATCCAAATCAAGCTTCTTACAAAGTGATTCATCCTGGTTTGATTGGAACGACGAAGAAGCTGTGCTATTCCCAAACTGGGAAACTGGAATCACCTGATTTGAAAGTGGGATAACTTCTTCATGCCAACTCCTATGAGATTTATTCAACTTCCTGGTGATTCTCCACCACTTTATGTATCCAAATCAAGCTTCTTACAAAGTGATTCATCCTGGTTTGATTGGAACGACGAAGAAGCTGTGCTATTCCCAAACTGGGAAACTGGAATCACCTGATTTGAAAGTGGGATAACTTCTTCATGCCAACTCCTATGAGATTTATTCAACTTCCTGGTGATTCTCCACCACTTTATGTATCCAAATCAAGCTTCTCACAAAGTGATTCATCCTGGTTTGATTGGAACGACGAAGAAGCTGTGCTATTCCCAAACTGGGAAACTGGAATCACCTGATTTGAAAGTGGGATAACTTCTTCATGCCAACTCCTATGAGATTTATTCAACTTCCTGGTGATTCTCCACCACTTTATGTATCCAAATCAAGCTTCTTACAAAGTGATTCATCCTGGTTTGATTGGAACGACGAAGAAGCTGTGCTATTCCCAAACTGGGAAACTGGAATCACCTGATTTGAAAGTGGGATAACTTCTTCATCCCAACTCCTATGAGATTTATTCAACTTCCTGGTGATTCTCCACCACTTTATGTATCCAAATCAAGCTTCTTACAAAGTGATTCATCCTGGTTTGATTGGAACGACGAAGAGCTGTGCTATTCCCAAACTGGGAAACTGGAATCACCTGATTTGAAAGTGGGATAACTTCTTCATGCCAACTCCTATGAGATTTATTCAACTTCCTGGTGATTCTCCACCACTTTATGTATCCAAATCAAGCTTTTCACAAAGTGATTCATCCTGGTTTGATTGGAACGACGAAGAAGCTGTGCTATTCCCAAACTGGGAAACTGGAATCACCTGATTTGAAAGTGGGATAACTTCTTCATGCCAACTCCTATGAGATTTATTCAACTTCCTGGTGATTCTCCACCACTTTATGTATCCAAATCACAATCAAGCTTCTTACAAGTGATTCATCCTGGTTTGATTGGAACGACGAAGAAGCTGTGCTATTCCCAAACTGGGAAACTGGAATCACCTGATTTGAAAGTGGGATAACTTCTTCATCCCAACTCCTATGAGATTTATTCAACTTCCTGGTGATTCTCCACCACTTTATGTATCCAAATCAAGCTTCTTACAAAGTGATTCATCCTGGTTTGATTGGAACGACGAAGAAGCTGTGCTATTCCCAAACTGGGAAACTGGAATCACCTGATTTGAAAGTGGGATAACTTCTTCATGCCAACTCCTATGAGATTTATTCAACTTCCTGGTGATTCTCCACCACTTTATGTATCCAAATCAAGCTTCTTACAAAGTGATTCATCCTGGTTTGATTGGAACGACGAAGAAGCTGTGCTATTCCCAAACTGGGAAACTGGAATCACCTGATTTGAAAGTGGGATAACTTCTTCATGCCAACTCCTATGAGATTTATTCAACTTCCTGGTGATTCTCCACCACTTTATGTATCCAAATCAAGCTTCTTACAAAGTGATTCATCCTGGTTTGATTGGAACGACGAAGAAGCTGTGCTATTCCCAAACTGGGAAACTGGAATCACCTGATTTGAAAGTGGGATAACTTCTTCATGCCAACTCCTATGAGATTTATTCAACTTCCTGGTGATTCTCCACCACTTTATGTATCCAAATCAAGCTTCTTACAAAGTGATTCATCCTGGTTTGATTGGAACGACGAAGAAGCTGTGCTATTCCCAAACTGGGAACTGGAATCACCTGATTTGAAAGTGGGATAACTTCTTCATCCCAACTCCTATGAGATTTATTCAACTTCCTGGTGATTCTCCACCACTTTATGTATCCAAATCAAGCTTCTCACAAAGTGATTCATCCTGGTTTGATTGGAACGACGAAGAAGCTGTGCTATTCCCAAACTGGGAAACTGGAATCACCTGATTTGAAAGTGGGATAACTTCTTCTTCGCCAACTCCTATGAGATTTATTCAACTTCCTGGTGATTCTCCACCACTTTATGTATCCAAATCAAGCTTCTTACAAAGTGATTCATCCTGGTTTGATTGGAACGACGAAGAAGCTGTGCTATTCCCAAACTGGGAAACTGGAATCACCTGATTTGAAAGTGGGATAACTTCTTCATGCCAACTCCTATGAGATTTATTCAACTTCCTGGTGATTCTCCACCACTTTATGTATCCAAATCAAGCTTCTTACAAAGTGATTCATCCTGGTTTGATTGGAACGACGAAGAAGCTGTGCTATTCCCAAACTGGGAAACTGGAATCACCTGATTTGAAAGTGGGATAACTTCTTCATGCCAACTCCTATGAGATTTATTCAACTTCCTGGTGATTCTCCACCACTTTATGTATCCAAATCAAGCTTCTTACAAAGTGATTCATCCTGGTTTGATTGGAACGACGAAGAAGCTGTGCTATTCCCAAACTGGGAAACTGGAATCACCTGATTTGAAAGTGGGATAACTTCTTCATGCCAACTCCTATGAGATTTATTCAACTTCCTGGTGATTCTCCACCACTTTATGTATCCAAATCAAGCTTCTCACAAAGTGATTCATCCTGGTTTGATTGGAACGACGAAGAAGCTGTGCTATTCCCAAACTGGGAAACTGGAATCACCTGATTTGAAAGTGGGATAACTTCTTCATGCCAACTCCTATGAGATTTATTCAACTTCCTGGTGATTCTCCACCACTTTATGTATCCAAATCAAGCTTCTTACAAAGTGATTCATCCTGGTTTGATTGGAACGACGAAGAAGCTGTGCTATTCCCAAACTGGGAAACTGGAATCACCTGATTTGAAAGTGGGATAACTTCTTCATCCCAACTCCTATGAGATTTATTCAACTTCCTGGTGATTCTCCACCACTTTATGTATCCAAATCAAGCTTCTTACAAAGTGATTCATCCTGGTTTGATTGGAACGACGAAGAAGCTGTGCTATTCCCAAACTGGGAAACTGGAATCACCTGATTTGAAAGTGGGATAACTTCTTCATGCCAACTCCTATGAGATTTATTCAACTTCCTGGTGATTCTCCACCACTTTATGTATCCAATCAAGCTTCTTACAAAGTGATTCATCCTGGTTTGATTGGAACGACGAAGAAGCTGTGCTATTCCCAAACTGGGAAACTGGAATCACCTGATTTGAAAGTGGGATAACTTCTTCATGCCAACTCCTATGAGATTTATTCAACTTCCTGGTGATTCTCCACCACTTTATGTATCCAAATCAAGCTTCTCACAAGTGATTCATCCTGGTTTGATTGGAACGACGAAGAAGCTGTGCTATTCCCAAACTGGGAAACTGGAATCACCTGATTTGAAAGTGGGATAACTTCTTCATGCCAACTCCTATGAGATTTATTCAACTTCCTGGTGATTCTCCACCACTTTATGTATCCAAATCAAGCTTCTCACAAAGTGATTCATCCTGGTTTGATTGGAACGACGAAGAAGCTGTGCTATTCCCAAACTGGGAAACTGGAATCACCTGATTTGAAAGTGGGATAACTTCTTCATGCCAACTCCTATGAGATTTATTCAACTTCCTGGTGATTCTCCACCACTTTATGTATCCAAATCAAGCTTCTTACAAAGTGATTCATCCTGGTTTGATTGGAACGACGAAGAAGCTGTGCTATTCCAAACTGGGAAACTGGAATCACCTGATTTGAAAGTGGGATAACTTCTTCATCCAACTCCTATGAGATTTATTCAACTTCCTGGTGATTCTCCACCACTTTATGTATCCAAATCAAGCTTCTCACAAAGTGATTCATCCTGGTTTGATTGGAACGACGAAGAAGCTGTGCTATTCCCAAACTGGGAAACTGGAATCACCTGATTTGAAAGTGGGATAACTTCTTCATCCCAACTCCTATGAGATTTATTCAACTTCCTGGTGATTCTCCACCACTTTATGTATCCAAATCAAGCTTCTTACAAAGTGATTCATCCTGGTTTGATTGGAACGACGAAGAAGCTGTGCTATTCCCAAACTGGGAAACTGGAATCACCTGATTTGAAAGTGGGATAACTTCTTCTGCCAACTCCTATGAGATTTATTCAACTTCCTGGTGATTCTCCACCACTTTATGTATCCAAATCAAACTTCTTACAAAGTGATTCATCCTGGTTTGATTGGAACGACGAAGAAGCTGTGCTATTCCCAAACTGGGAAACTGGAATCACCTGATTTGAAAGTGGGATAACTTCTTCATGCCAACTCCTATGAGATTTATTCAACTTCCTGGTGATTCTCCACCACTTTATGTATCCAAATCAAGCTTTTCACAAGTGATTCATCCTGGTTTGATTGGAACGACGAAGAAGCTGTGCTATTCCCAAACTGGGAAACTGGAATCACCTGATTTGAAAGTGGGATAACTTCTTCATGCCAACTCCTATGAGATTTATTCAACTTCCTGGTGATTCTCCACCACTTTATGTATCCAAATCAAGCTTCTTACAAAGTGATTCATCCTGGTTTGATTGGAACGACGAAGAAGCTGTGCTATTCCCAAACTGGGAAACTGGAATCACCTGATTTGAAAGTGGGATAACTTCTTCATGCAACTCCTATGAGATTTATTCAACTTCCTGGTGATTCTCCACCACTTTATGTATCCAAATCAAGCTTCTCACAAGTGATTCATCCTGGTTTGATTGGAACGACGAAGAAGCTGTGCTATTCCCAAACTGGGAAACTGGAATCACCTGATTTGAAAGTGGGATAACTTCTTCATGCCAACTCCTATGAGATTTATTCAACTTCCTGGTGATTCTCCCACACTTTATGTATCCAAATCAAGCTTCTTACAAAGTGATTCATCCTGGTTTGATTGGAACGACGAAGAAGTGTGCTATTCCCAAACTGGGAAACTGGAATCACCTGATTTGAAAGTGGGATAACTTCTTCATCCCAACCTATGAGATTTATTCAACTTCCTGGTGATTCTCCACCACTTTATGTATCCAAATCAAGCTTCTTACAAAGTGATTCATCCTGGTTTGATTGGAACGACGAAGAAGCTGTGCTATTCCCAAACTGGGAAACTGGAATCACCTGATTTGAAAGTGGGATAACTTCTTCATGCCAACTCCTATGAGATTTATTCAACTTCCTGGTGATTCTCCACCACTTTATGTATCCAAATCAAGCTTCTTACAAAGTGATTCATCCTGGTTTGATTGGAACGACGAAGAAGCTGTGCTATTCCCCCAAACTGGGAAACTGGAATCACCTGATTTGAAAGTGGGATAACTTCTTCATCCCAACTCCTATGAGATTTATTCAACTTCCTGGTGATTCTCCACCATTTATTATGTATCCAAATCA